>NC_092426.1:5378855-5553855 GCF_036169615.1 Heliangelus exortis | reverse complement strand
GAACCCACCGGGCACCCCTGGGCGACCTCGGAGGGCGGGACGGGACCATCCATGCCCTCTGGTCCAGCCTCGCCCTCTGCCCCACCCGGGGACCCTCATCGCCCTTCCCGGGGACTCCTCCAGCCCCACCGCGATCCGCCGCGAAGGAGCGCGGTCCCCCACCCTGCCAAGCCCCTGGGGCAGAAAGGGGGGAACCTTCAGGGAAATTTGGGAGATTTTGAGGGTGAACAGCCTCGAGCTCTGCGGCCCGAGGATGGACAAACTCCAACTCCGTTGTTTTTTTTTTTTTTCCCCTAAGCCACGGGCTCGGTGAAAAGGAAGAATAAATATTGCCCGGGGCTCCAGCCCTGCGCGGTGGGAACGCCAAGCAGGGACTCGGAAACCAGGGGTTATTTTCAAAGCAAACAGCATAAAGGCGCTTCATGCGCGCAAGCAGCAGCAGCGCTGACTTTAGGGGGCAGGGGGGCAGCTCTCAGGGGGTGTTCCTCTCGCCCAAATACTCCCCCTCCCCAGCGCAGACCTGTGGGCCGGGGCTGTTGTCAGGCCTGGATGTGCGTAGAGGGACCGCGCAGCATCGTGCTAGGAGCATGTTGCGCCCTACCCCTCTCCGCCCCCTACCCCTTCCCCTCTACAGAGCTCTGTCTACGCTTCTACCTTTCGTTTCCCTCATAGGGAGAGGGACAAGGTTGCCAACAGGCAGACGGTGGCAAGGAGGGATGGAGGATGCTGAGGCACCCCCGCCTCTGTAAATACCCCCCGGCTAGGGAAGAGGCCAGCGGGCAGATAGGGCCAGGGGGGCCCTGGAATTGTGCCAGGAGCAGGTTGCTGAGCTCCCCTAGATTAGGTTTGACCTCGCAGCAAGCTTTTCACAGCAAAGTCAGCCTGGGGAGGCAGCCCAGGGCTGTTTCTCACCTCAGTCTGCTTTGTATTTCCACCGTCAGGAAGGAGTTAATTCGTTCGCCTTCCCCCCCCCCCCCACCTCCCTCACCCCTCCAGCTTCTGCTCACCCCCCAGGACAGATTTCACACTGTGTCCAGGTCAGCCAAAAAAAGGGGAGGAAATGGAGAACAGCGGAATGATTAATTCTACCTGCTTTTCCCATGAGTGATCACCTGCTTTCGGGGTCATGAATAGCAGGTAGCTCTCCTCGTATCCAGCTCTGAGAGGCTCATTTGTTTGGTGACAGCTGAGTGACAAGACCTGAAATCCGAGCCCTCAACTTTGCCTGATGTGTGGATAAAACCCTGGATGTTCCCTCAAACATTTCAGGAAATGAAAGTTGTAACGCGATCCCTTGTGCGCCCACATCTCCCCCAGCAACACACAAAAGCTCAAAGGAACCTTCTCGGATTAAATTCAGCCTGGAGAGGATGGAAGGAAAATGGAGAGCAGGCTGAGAAAGCTGGAACTGGCAGGCTTTTCTTCAGCACTTATTGGAAATGTCTGTCCAAAGCAGGGATTTAGAAAGGTCACCTCTACCGTAATTGCCTCTTCCTCCAGCAGAGTCAGAGGGGAGCCCACTTCTCCCCAGCCTACCTCCACCTTGGGGGCAGCCTGGAGAGGAGGGGGGTGTGTGTGTGTCCTACACTTAGATATCCCGAGCAGGAAATTCAGTGTATAAAAACAAACGTCCTAAGAGAAAGCCAGCCCCCCTCCCCTCTCCTCATTTGATTCTCTAGCCATGTTGAGCCAGTGTTGTCCCCAGATGCTTGCTCTGCCCCTGCCCCACTGCCAAGCCCATCCCAGCTCCACTTCCCTGCTGCCCCTGACCCCACAGAGGGGCAGGTAGGGCCCCACTCTCAGCCCCTATGACCCTGGGCCACGTGCTGGCAAATCCTCCACAGAAGCCCTAGGAAAAGAGATGATGCTCACTCAGTTGAAGGATTTAAATGCAACATTTCCAGGCCTGGCTACCTATAGCTTGTGCATCCTCAGCTACAAATCCAGGATCCTGGAGCAGCAATGTTGTCAGGAGACTTTTGTGCTCTGGATCTTTGCAAACCAGGCCTGTTAAGACAGTTGTGGGAGCTTCATTTTGATCACTGAGGTTTGAAGAAAGGCTGAGATATCTGAGGCTTTTTAGTCTGGAGAGGAGAAGACTGAGGGGAATAAAATCAGTATGTATAAATATATGAGGGATGGGTGTCAAGAAGGGAGGGACAACCTCTTCTCACTTGTGCCCTGTCATAGGACAAGGGACAATGGATTCAAGATGGAGCACAGGAAATTCCACCTCAATATGAGGAAGAATTCCTTTACTGTAAGGGTTACAGAGCCCTAGAACAGGCTCCCCCAGAGAGTTTGTGGAATATCCTTCTCTGGAGAAGACTTCCAAGATCCATCTGGATGCATTTCTGAGTGATCTGCCCTTGTTTTGGTCCAGCTCTGGCAGGGGAGTTGGTCCTGATGATCTTCAGAGGTCCCTTCCAACCCCTGGCATTCTATGATCCTGTGTTTCTGTGACATGTTGGTGTCTGGAACAAGACAGGGTGTGCAGTCATATAGGATTGGGCCAAAGCACCCAAACTGCTCCCCATTCCCCCCCACCTCCCCCTGGGTGGATGGTTTTATCAGGCTGCCTGTCACTGGGCATCCAGCAGCTGCTTGAGCTGCTATGCAGCCTGAAGATAAAGTACTATTTAACAATTGTTTACCTATTACTGAAGTGCCTGGGACTATGCAGACCTGTAAAGAAAACAGCACATGCCCCGAGATAACTCTTCACCTCTGAGCTTCTCCCCTACTCCTACTTTTCTCTGGAGGGAAGTTCACAGACACTGCAGAGGCACAGGTGGAAATCCTCCGCATCTGCCTACCCAGCACACTTCACTGCCTCTCATTTTGCATCCAAGGAAGAGGTCCCTACAGGGTGATGCTGCTGGAGGATGGGTCTCTCCATATGCTGCCTTCAGGTGCTTTAACCTGCCCAAGGTATTGTTAGCAGAAGGGGTAAAGGTGCAGCCAACACAGTGTTTGCCTAGCCTGGCTGTGACAATCCATCTTAAAGGGTGGATTTTGCTATTCCTGCTGGGAACAAAGCTGTCAGGTTTTTTGAGGACACCAGGTGTTGTGTGGGGAGAGCAGAGGTGGCAGAGGCCGGATCTACAGGAGCTTTGGTTCAGCTCAAGTGTACAAAGTAACCTGAGACATAATCATCATTCCCACCAGGACACAGGCACAATTTTAAATATGGAAACTGAGGAAAATTCACTTTAATCTTCAGGCAGAGAGAACAAATTAACAGCCTGCCTGGAGATGATCAGCACTTGCCCCACCAGCAGCCTGATGAAGGCTGGAAGGAGGGCTCCAGGGTGAGCTCCCATCCATGCCTGTGCCACCTTGGCTTTTCTTCCATCTGGAGTTGTCACCGAGTGCAGGAACATTTCTTCTCTCTCTGTCATTTCTAGTGTTTGCCCCCACATTCCCCAATTTTAAAACGAGGCTGAATTTTCTCCAAATCATATAATCCCAATCTTAATAATAAAGTTAAAGAGGCAGATTTAGTTTAATCACTATTTCCTGTTTTCACCTGTCCATCCAGAAAATGCCTCCATGGGCAGAGTGGCTTCTTCTCATCTTGGCCTCAGTTTCTCCTGCACAACTCTGGTTCTGATGGCCTCCATCCAGGTTAGAAAAGGTGTGGAAAATCCTAACACCTGCTTCTCAGGATGGAAGGAAGGGGACAAATCCATCTTTTCCTGAATTTAGGATGGAAAAGCTTTTAAGATAATAGCTGGAGGGTGTACTGGCCCTGTTTGACATGAGGGGAAACTGAGATGCAGGGAGATGACAGACCTGCTCAAGGTCAGAGCAAGGGCAAATGACAAAGGGGGGAAGGGAGGCTGTGCCATGCCAGTGGCTGGTGCTCCATGTACCCACGCTGCCTCTCATTATAGTCCTCATAATAAGTCATCAGGGCTTATCATTATGTAATACAATATTCCTAATAACACAAGACAGAACCTATTGACAAAAAAACAATGCCAAATGAGGGTTGTGGCTGACACTCCCTGAAGAAATTGTCTCTTTTCTAGAATTGAAAAAAAAATAAAAACAAAACAAAACAAACCCAACCCCAAAGCCCAAGCAAATTAGAAACAATTGAGAAATGAAATCACATCTGCAAACCATCAGGGTGCTTCTCCTGAGCCCCTGAGGATGCCTGTCCCCCTCCACTGGTCCTGTTGCCCTGTACGTGGTGGGTGTCATGGGGACCTTCAGCTCTGCCTGTGCTGGCATGGGAGGGATCTTGTGACAGCACTGGGGCTGTGGATGGGCATGACTTCCATGTGCCCTTCACTCAACAGAAGAACTGTGTCACCATATAACAAATCAGAGATCAGGACTTTGCCTGCCCAATTCCCTGGAAATCAATGGTGAAACAAGGAGAGAAAGAGTACAAAAGGGTGGGAGCATCAGCTTAAGAACTGCTGTTCCCTTCCTGGAAGCCCTCTGGGGCTGGGCAGAGGCACTGGCATGAAGAAACCACAGAACTCATCCAAGCTCTTGGCCATGAGCTGCTTGGTTCTCCATCACCAGAGGCTGTCTTCTGTTTGCCTTGGCAAAGCTCTGCTGGAGCAGAAACTGGAGAGAGGTGGAAGTGATGTGCGGGCTGAGCTCTGCAGTGCTTGGCTGCAGGGGACACTTCTGTCCCCCAGCATGGTGGCTTCCAACCCGTTGGCCCACAGGACTCTTGGTGGCTTGTGCCACATGCCCTTTGCAGGTGAGGTGAGGTGGGGATGCCCTGGCCTGACCCTTGCTGCTCTGGGTGTTTGGTGGCTGCTGGGTGGACTCCAGGGGGGAGCAAGTGGTGGGTTCATACTGCTGCCCAGCCAGGGACACCCATCAATGCCACCCCTGTGGGAGGGAGGATGCTGAGGCTTGAGCTGGGAGGAATCTCTGTGCCCCTTGAGCCAAAGTCCCCAGAGGGCTAGGAGGTGCTTGACAGGGAGTTGGAGATGCTTCTTGGAGTGAAGAACACAGGAAAAAAGGATGTGGAGATGCTGGAGACACAGTGTCTAATGAAATGGGCAGACAAACTCAGCGCAACATATTGGCCAAGAAGCTTCTTCCACCCTGGGTCCTACCAGCCCCATCTATTACTTTTGTGTGCAGGATCTGCCTCTGAGGCCTCCAGGTTGAAAGGGTAACTTGGATGAGGTTCAAAGAGCACCCCGGAGGGCATGGGGAGATGGAGGGCCAGGATGCTTTGGAAACCTCAGCTCTGCTCTTCCTCTGAGCTCCTTGGCTAGAGGAGACCTCCAGCAGAGGAGACCTGGGGATCTGCTGCTGGCCAGCTTGGCTGCCAGCAACCTGTGGGAGCTTGGTACAGGACTACTGAGGGACAGTGTGGCCAAAGCCTGTGATAGCAGATGTGATGGTCATGGGGAGGATGGTCAGCAGCTGGTTGTCCCTGCTACCCTATTTCAGCCTGCACCCACTCATGGCCTAATTCAAGCCTAAAAGGGAGGTGTGCATTTTAGCAGGTAGGAGAACCAACCCCCTATTAACAGGCTTGTTCTGGGCTCATGGCATGCCAGATGTCCAACCAGCTTGCCACAGTGGTCCCTTCTGGTTTGTGGATGTGTAAAATTTGGTAATTGATCCTAGAGAAGGAAAAGAGATGATGTTACGTGGTCTGCTCCAGGGAGAGATAATAGCAACCTTCCAGTATCTGAAGGGGAGCTATGGGAAGGCTGGACAGGGATTGGTTGCAAGGGCCTGTGGTGATAGGATGAGAGTCATTAGAGAAGAGTAGATTTAGATTGGATATCAGGAATAAGTTCTTTACCATAATGGTAGCAGAAAAATGGAACAGGTTGCCCAGGGAGGTAGCTGAGGCCTCGTCCCTGGAGATATTCAAGGTGAGGCTTGATGAGGCTCTGAGCAACCTGATCTAGTTGAGGATTTCCCTGGTTACTGCAGGGAAGTGGAACTAGATGACCTTTAGAGGTCCATTCCAACCCAAATTATTCTATAGTTCTATGATTCTAATTCTCTAAACCAGGAGGAAAAGAGGAAAAAGCAGCAGTAGATGTGAATATGGTCAAGACAATGTTTTTCCACTGCTAAGGGTAGTTCAACGTGCACACTATGGCTCCTGCAAGGGTTAACTTCAAACCTGAAACATTTTCTAAAAGACACACTCTGACTTGTACGGTGACTTTTTGTGCCAGGTCCCAGTGACATCCCTGAGTCCCAGCATGGAGGTAACCTGGGTGCATTCAGCCCCTGCTGTCCTCTCTCCCTGGGTGGCACAGCAGGGGACTGTCCTTGGATGCCTGAATTGCTGAGTCCGCACCCCCTGGCGCTCCTCTGGGTGATGTTTTGGGTGCTTTGCTTTGCTCAGGATGCTTCCCTGTCCTCATCCCCCTCTTCTGCCAGGGTTACGTAGCCACAGCTATTTGCTGATGGCCTCCACGGAAACTGTATATCCTGCCTTTGCAACCCGAGACAAGGTGCCCACGCAGCTGCCAGATTTGAAAGAGGAGCTGGCAGGAGGGGAAGAGGCCAAAAAGGGTGTAATGAAGGAGGGGGGGGAAATCACATCCATCCCAAATTGGGTCCCATCCCATCCTCACCTGGTGAAGAGCCATAGCGGGATGAGGAAAAAAATAATAATAATAATAAAAAAATCCCTATTTGCAAGAAACCTCTGAAGGCAACACTCAAGTGGCTGAGGGCAGATTCAAACTGAACCTCCTGCCCAGTGATCCATGAGGAAGGCTGGGCTGCTCAAACAATGAGCAGGGAAAGAAAGCTGAAATGATGGTCAGCAGGAGAACCTGAAACTGGCGGTGGGGAAAACAAATAAATACAGCGAGTGGGAGCCTTCCCCATCCCAGCTGAGGCAATCTGTGCTTATGCAACCCTACCCCAAGGCTCCCTATCTCTGTGTACAATCTGGGCTGATAAGATTGTTCTCCACTGAAAATCAAAACCGCAGGGATTCCAGGCGGCTCAGCCGGAGTCAGATTGTCCACCTGAACACCGGGGCACTTTCATGTGGAAAAATAATCGCAGGGTTATTTTGCTGAAATAAGGAGAAGGGGAAAGAGAGAGAGAGAGAGAGAGATCCTTGGCTGGTTGGGAGGAGAGAGCTGCCCCAGCTCTGAACGTCTGCAGCATGACAGGGATGCCAGCCAAGGGCACCATCCCAAGGGCAAGATGTCCCCACGAGGTGATGATTGTTGCCTGAAGCCCTGCTGTAGAAAAGCAATGGGCTCTCACCCAAAGCTGGCTCTTTTTTTAGTGAAAACTCCTTCTTTTTGGGCCCAGGGACTTGCAGTCAGCAATTCTGGTTCAATAAGACTGCAAACAAGTCAGGCAAGTCGTAGTGGAAGCTGAGGCATAGGCCACTTTCAACACTGTTTGGGTGGGACAGCATATGATTAATATCCCACTGACTGGGAGACAGAATACATAAACATATCATAAACATGTACATGTATATATAGAGATAAATACAGTTGATAGAGCCACTTTGCAGAACAATTCACCTCATAAACTGTTTCCATGAGCAAGCTGTGAAGCATTAGATCCATGTTTGCAGTTATAAAGTGGACATTGTTGGGTTTTTTGTTTCTGTTGTAGTTCAAAAAGCCATGTGTTCAGGCATCCACCTTACTGCCCGGATGATCACATCCTCTCTGCTCTGAATATCAGACCAGTTCTTCCCTCAAGACAAAATTTATTATCAAATCCTGTCCAGAAAAAAAAAAATTGTTATTTGTGGAAAAGTATTAGCAAGGGACCTTTTCCACAAAAATTACCTTTTTCACCTTCACAAAAAAGGTCCCTTGCTGATATTTTTTTCCCAAATAACAGTTTGGGATAACTACTGCAGGTGGAACCTCCTTCCCACTGACACAGTAGGATCTTGTGCCCTGCAGCAGAAGCAGGAGTATAAATGCCCACCTGAAACAGTGTTTGCATTTATTTGGTGTATTTAGAACTGAGTACCGACTGTTCATGAGTTTTAAATGCTGCTGAGCAATGTACAGCAGAAATTTCCACTGGGGTATTAGATGAGACCGTGGCACTGGGCTCCCAGCACCCTCCCAGCTCCCAAAACTGGGGCCGGAGGCTCCAGTGAAAAGCAGTTTTGAGCTCTTATATTCACATGGCTCTTGCTCAGTTGTTGTGGCTTCAAAATTGGCATTTTCCTGGGGAATTTGTGGCTGGTTTTCTGTTTCTCTCCGCTGCAGGAAAAAAACATGTGAGTGAGAAGGGGATTAGCTCAAGTGGGGTCCAACTGCCTGGGCGGGCTGGGCTGGGTGGGCTGGGCTGGACATGTGTTGGTGTCACCTCAACAGATTGGATTGATTAAAAATGAAGAGTCCCCACTCCCCCTGCCCTAACATCCCATCCCTCAGGTCCCTCCGGTTACAGCAATCCTCTTATCGCTTGTGATAACAGCTGATTGGAAAAGAAATCCGCGCAAAACTCCGCTTGGAGATGGGACAGAGCCCCTGAAGTCTTGCAGGGGAACCGTGTTCCTGCAGCCACCACTGTCCCCTGGAGCGGGGACAATATTTGTGCACCCACAGAGAGACACACGGAGACACACACGTTTTTTTTTGGAGACTACGATGAGAAACAAAGCCCTTCAGTCCTGCCCGTGGCCAATGCATCCCGCAGTGGCCGTTCTTTTCCAGGGCTTGGTGTTCCTGGCAAAGCTGATGTGAAATGAACACTGCCTGTAATTTTCTGAAATTCCTTAATCCTGCTTATTTTCTCCCTTTCCCCGAGAGATCGGAAGCCGCAGTGGTCTCCTCAAGCCCACCCACTAATTACAAGACATGAGCTCAACCAACTGCTGGCCAGAAACAACATCACGGGACCAAACACCACGAACCAATGCCCTCGGATTTTTGACTGAATGCTCACAGCAGACTCAAGGCAAGGCACGGCGAGCTCAGCAAAACAGCCAAATCAAGGAAAGTCAGAAAGAAAGACAGAAAACATCCTTTTTTCCTTGCTCCTGCAGCATCCCCCACTTCCCATGGCCACTGATCAGCTACTCTGATGTCTGAGTTCTGTTTGTCTGTCTCTCCCCCCTCCAGGATGCTCTTCGAGGCCTCTCACATCTCTGATTGGCTGTCAGATTTTTTTTTTTTTTTTTTTTTTTTTTCAGATTTGACCTGATTATCTCACAAATTTGCTTGAAAAGGTCAAACCCTCAAGCAAGGCTGGGGAGAATGAGAGTTTCTAGCAGGAGGGTGGCATTTAGCAGGAGAAAAAAAAAAAAATCCTCTCTCCAGATAAATCAACCCAGACAGAGCCCTGAGGAAGCTAAAAATAAAGCCTGAACATGTAGAGCAGTTTTAGGATGGGAACGGAGGCTATGGTCTATCTCTTGTTATATTCTTAGTAGGCACAGCTGGAAAGACTGGAAGGAGGCTTTTTTGTTTTGCCTCTCTTTTTTTTTTTTTTTCCTTAGCAAATTCGGTATCCACAGTCACTTTCTTACAGCAACTCGGCTTACCTTCCCTGAACCTCTGGTTTGCGGCAGCTGGTGGTTGCATTTTATCCAGGCTACCTTAACGTCTTGGACTGCTCGCCTCCTCCTGCTCTCCCCCTTTGCAAACACCACGCATGGACGGTCCCCTGCACGCCAAAAAAAAATCCCTCTGCCCATGGAGAGACGAAGGAGCTTCTCTGCTCCACGTCTTATCCTTGCATCTAACCCTGGATGAGCACAGGATTCCTCCCGGGCTCCCTGCTCTGGTTAGGAATAATAATAATAATAATAATATCCCAAGCTCTTCATGAAACCGTGAGGGTTGGTGGGGTCCAAGCGATGCTGCGCGTTTCTGGGGCTGCAGTGCCACCTGCTGTCACCTCTGCCTTGTGCTGGGGACCCCACGGGCTCCTTGGGCACCGCAGCCCTGGGCACAGGTGAAGAGACACGCCAGGAACAACCCCGTCTCTTCCTTCTGTCCTAAGGATGGATTTTGCTTGGAAAAAAAAAATCAAGCAAGAAAAAGCCAGCGGGAAGCAGGCAGCGTTGGGTCAGAGGGATGATGGCGTGAGCAGCATCCACAGAGCTGAACTGGAGGCAGAGGTGTCCCCAGACTGTCACAGCACTCCAGGTGGACCCAAGCACCCTGCAGGCATCTTTTCTTATCTCCTTGATGTGGTTTCTTGTTTTCATCTGTGCTTAAGCAGGTCCTTCCGGAGCTCTAGCCAGTGTTACTCCAAATTTTCACTTTGTGAAAAACCTGTATTTTGCCCATGTTCATGTTCTGCTGTGGCCCAGGAGTGGTTGCTCGGCCCCACCTCAAGCTCTTTGCAGCCTAAAAATACAAGTGTCCCCTCCTAGGTCACTCATCATTAACCTCTCAGCAAGGAGGAGAGTTTGTGCCCTGCAGAAGAAGCCAAAGGAGATGTCATCACCTCCAATTATGCTGAAATAAGGATACAAATCTAAAGAAGAAGTGAAAGGAAAAAACAAAAAAAGCAAACAACAAAAAAGAGCAAGGAGATCATAGCTGCTGATTATTAAGCGTTAGGAGGAAAAAAAGGCTTGTGAACGACAGACCCAGACCGGCTGGGCAGCTTTGAGGAACAACAACAACAAAGTTTGGAGGAAACCAGATACTCTCCATGAAAATCTGCAATTCTTTGTTGAACAAATGTTTCCATGGCAAAGCTCTGTTTACCTGTCACTCGTCCCAGGCTTGTGGGGATGCTGTGCAGCTGGGCAGGCAATGCCCAGAGGAGAGGAGGGGAGCAGACACAGCCTCAGCAAATCTGGACACAGCCAGGAGGCCTTGGGAAGAGCTGCTAGCCCCAGTTTGCCTTTGCATCCTCTACCTGTGTGGGTTAGTGTATGAAATGTATTAATTTCTCACAGGCACCCTGCTTTTGGGAAGGAGAGCTGCAAAAGGGATCCTGGGGAGGTTGGAGCACGGAGGGTGCAGCTACAGTGGTGTATGACCAGGGAACTGGGGTGCATAGGGACTGCTGGAGGAGCCTGCCAGGGTTTTTAGGAGAAAGCAGTTGGAAAAGCTCAGCAGGACCAACCTCGGTGTGGCTGCACATCCAGAACTACGTGGACAGAAATGGAGGACTTCTGAGACAACAAAAAGGAAAAAAAACCACCAAAAACAAAACCAACTTTGAAAGCTGACTTGCAAGTTGAACAACCCAATTCCCTTTTTCCCCAGTGGAGACACAAAGCAGTGGTGTGTTTCCATCAGTCCTCCACAAGCCCACCCCAGGATCCAGCTGGGATCCCGCTGGGCAGAGCTTCTGGAGCCAGGGAGGTGCTGACTTCACATTTTCTTACAGTGCCGTTGGGACCAGTGGGGGAGAAACACAAAAAGGGAATGTCTGGATTCGAAACCCACCTCTTGGACCCAGACAAAATGAGACAGGGAAAGTAAAAACAAGGGGAAACTTGGCCCTGGCTGCTCCTTTCACAGGCTCCTTGCTTTGGGTCTTAGGGAACCAGCCCAGGGAGAGGCAGGCATGTTACTGTGTCCTGGGGAGCCAGGGAAAGGGGCCAAGGAGAGACTGGATCCTGGAAAGCAGCCCGTGCTGCCTGCCAGAGAACGCTGCCAGAGGTGGGAAGAGGAGAAAGTCATGCACAGCCTCCCACCTCCTCCTCCACCACTGCCACTGCAGGAGCCTGCAGGGAGCACCTGGGTGCCTGAACACCTCTTTCAGCACCCAGCACTATTTGGGTGTTGTTTCAGCACAGGAAAAAAGGATATGGGGCCTTCACCATCCTTTGAACTTCTGGTGCTCAGGACTGGAGCACTGAATACTTCTCTTGACTGCATCCCTGCCTTCCTTGCCCTCTCTGGGAGCCCTTTCTCACTGCTCCCCAGCCCAGCACCCTCAACACACTTGATGGGGACTGTCCCTTTCTCAGGGTATCTCCAGATCTGCTTTTGGTGGGAGTCTGTCTGCAGCAGCTGCAGTAATGTCATTTATGAGGCTGTTCTGACAAACACCAGCCAAATCCCTGGCAGGGAAGTATCTTGATCCTCCCCCACGACCCATCTTTGTCCTTGAGTAAGTGTTTGGGATGCTGCCATTGTCAGGGCACTGTCTGGTCCTTGTCCCTGGCCCCTTCCTTACCTCTCCTTTCCCCCTGAAGATGGTAAGTGCCTCTTCAGCACACCCAACTCTAGCATCTCATCTCAACAGGCCAAGCATTCACTGTGTGCCAAACTGGCAGGCAGATCACTTTCCTGGCATGTGGCCTCCTGGCTTCTTGTCCAGACTGATTTCTTTTATTTTTATTGTTTTATTTTCCCCTGCCTTTAAAATTCACCATTGGTTTTAATTAGGTGGCTGCTGACTTGCAGCCCTAGAGAGACCAGAGAGCTTCCAAGAGCAGGAAAGGGGAGGTCTGGTTGGTGGGTCTGGTGGCAACAGTCCTGGGACCCAGCTTGGGGTGACCCAGCTTGTCTGGCTTTGGATCTTCTCAGGCTCAAAGGTCCAAGAGGTGGTCAAAGTGTTTTCTCTTATTCCAGCATGCTCCTGGACTCCTGCAGTTCCTGGAGATCCACCATGGGAATGCCATCTCAAGGACCTAGTGCCAGGGTGAGGGGACCATTGGAGGCAGAGAGAGGTGATGGGGGCAGGTTCCCAATCTTGAGCAATGGGTAGAAAATGGGGGAAAACTGAAAGAAAAAACAATTGTCTGAATGTTCCATGTAAGGCTTCTATCCTAGAATGGTTTGGATCCTCCTTAGATAGGAGGTCCTTGTGCAGAGGAGACCCAGGGTCAGTTTGCAGAAACTGGAGGTAGGTCCCAGCCCTGCTGCAGCTTTCTGGGAGGAGGTTTAAATCCATTTTTGAAAAGGGCCAGGCCTGTCTCAGAAATGGCCTCCCAATAGGGGGTTTGTGCACCCCACAGTCCTTTCCCCTAAGAGCCAGCCAGGGAGAGAGTCCATCCTGTACAGCTTTTCCATCCTGAGCAGAGTTATCTGAAGCACTAGTTAATTCCTTGGAGAAAAAAGTAAGAAAGAAAATTTTTCTCCTATTGATTCCACATGACCTAGTCCTAAGAGGCTGAAGTGCTTCAGGGAATCAAGACCAACAAAGGATGTTTCAAGGGTTTGATTTTCAGTGGCTTCATTTCTGGATATAAATTTTGGAGCAAGTGAATGTCTCCAGACTGGCAGGGTCTGCAGAACCTTTGGAAGCTAACCTGGATTTGCCTTCAGCCAGGACATCACATCACTGATCTGAGATGTACAGGAAACAGATTTTCTCTCCTCAGACCTGGGTTGAGCAGATGCAGTCCCAGCCTCACCACGGACCAGCACACAGATGGCTTGGAGGGACGAGCAAGTTCAGAACGAGTCTGGATGGAACATCTGCTCCTGGGGCAGCAACTGCATCCTGCTCCTGGATAGACAACACTTTTGTCCCCCAGAAAGATGTGGCAGGGGTGGGCAGCAAGGCTGCTGTCATTGCTGACACCAAATCACCTCCTGGGAGTGCCATCCTCTCTCTCTATCCTCCCCAGCATCTGGGGGAGAAGGCAGTGAGGGGAGAGGCCATCCCTGCCCCAGGGTTGAGCCCCAGGACTGTAGAACTCAGCCCTGAAAGCCCTGTATGCCTTGCCAGTCCCCTGAAATATCTCAGTCCCTCCACCCTGCTGTTGCTCTTTCATTTTATTTTTAGGCCTGTTGCTCCCGTTAGCTCTTTTCTATTTGTTTTTGGTTCTTATTATTCCTGGCTTCTCCCAGTGTTTTGGTTTCCCTCCTCAGCCCTCATCCGGATGTTTATTCTCACTGCTTGTTTTTATACTTTCCCAAGGTGCCTCCTGGTTGGAGCTGGGCAGAGGTTTGTGTTTGGACTGGGCAGGAACTCTTGCATAGCTGGGCTGGCACCAGCAGCTACACAAGTACCCCCAGATGCTGGGCCAGGAGAGGAGACCTAGGTGCTGTTAGCCTGCTTTTTTCTCTGCTCTTTTTCTCATCTGGGTATCTCAGCAGCTTGCCAAGGCTGAGCACAGTGCTCACCCCATTTAGGAGCATGGCTGCTATAGGGTGTGACAGCTCCTTTAGGAGAAGAGCTAGCTGTAGGGTAAAGAAGGTGGGAAAAAAAGGAGTTAGCCTATCCCTGGGGAGCTCAAAGGGATAAACAGTGATGTACCCAAGGTCACTCAAAGGATCCCTAGCAGCCCTGGCAGCTGCTTTTCCTGTGTCTCCATTTGACCTGGCTGCCAGTGTGCCCTGGAGGCATCTTGAAAATCAGGCATGGCCATTCACTAGTCCCTCTTCTGAAGCTAAAAAACCTTTCTTTTTCACCTCATTTTAGGATAAATGCACCCAAGTCTGGCTCTGTTTCTTCAGTGCTCACACATGTTGTGCCTGGATGTCTCTGTGGATCTTCTCCTTGCTCATCCAGGAATGTTTCTCCAGCTTTTCTGGGGCTCCATCTGAGACACATCCCCGTGGAGCAGATGAAAAGAGGTGGCAAGTTGCTTCATGGATTAAGAGCACGTACTTAACTGAGCAGTATCATTGCCCCCATTTTGGAGGCAGGGACTGGAGGCTGAATTTGGGCAGAGTGGTGGGGGCAAACTGTGCAGTTGCCTTGTTGGAGTCAGGCTTTGCTCTCACCTACTGCCACAGGGCTACAGTAGTTTCCCTCCTACTCTGACTTAATTTTTCCTCTATTTTCAGTCTAATTGGGAGGAAAAATAAGGCAGGGTGAAAAAGACACTGCAATACCTCATGTGGGAGAGCCATGGTGGCTCTGGGTGTTTTATGGTACCCATATACACCTTGCATCCCCCAGCACAGCTGCTGAATTTCTGATAAACACAAGCACACGCCTGCATTTGCTGCAAGAACTTGCTAAGAACTTCCTTTATTAAGTTATTTATTCCAGTGCAAGAGCACAGTTGTTTTTTTTTTTTTTGTTTTTATTTATTTATTTATTTATTTATTTATTCGTTTGGCATTCACCTGCATTCCTCTTCCCATCCTGCTGAGGTGCCCAGACCATGTGTCCCTGTGGGTACCACAGCCCTGTGGCTGCATCAGGGGTGAGGAGATGCTCATACCCCATGGATAGAGTGAGGTCCACAAAGTATTTATTTGAAGACAGACTCACTCATGAGAGCAATACAATATTCTGGACTGGCCTTCCACATTTTCAGTAGGGTTAGGGTGAAATTTGCCCTTGAGATTTTAAAGGGCTGGTGGGGAGCTCTGCTCCTGGATATAGGGGCTTTTTATTGCTCAACTTCAAAGAGGTTCAATAACAGGAGCAAGTGTTCAGGTAGGGAAAAGCTCTTTCTTGTTTCCATCTGCTAAAGCGTGCCAGAGGACACAAAGGCATCCCCACACACATGGAGTTATGGGGCTCCAGGGAGAGCTAAACCAGAGCAGGCTGAGGATCTCGCATCAAAAATGTTATTATTTTTGGATGGAAAAGTCATCTGACACAACAGCCCAAGCTGTCAGGATCCTTTCGGGCTGAGCAAGGGGGGGGGGGAGAAATCAAAATGAAAAGCACTTTGGTTTTCTGAAAAGAACCAAAACATTGCAATATTTGGTCAGTTTGAGGCCAAAGTCCAGCTGCCTGCAGGGCTTCACAAGAGCTGGGGTCTGGGTGCTGTGGACATCAGCTCCTTGGGTGAGCTGGACCCAACACCAGGTCACATCCCTGGGCACAGAGCATCTGCTCTGGGATCTTGCACAGGGACTGGGAGCCCCATCCAAGGGCTGGCAAGGAGAGGATGCTCCCTGGTGTGTCTGTCCCTGAGAGCTGGGGCTCCTGAGTGTCACACCCTGCTCTGGATTTGGTTCAGCAGGAGAAATGCAAATGTTTCCCTTTTCAGGCACCAAGTCACGTCCCTCCTGCTCAAAAACTTGGCAATAAATTTTTTTGCCTGTTTTTTTCCAGATTTCTTTTATTCCTCAGGCGTGGCTGATATTTTGTATTTTGCTCACTGCTTGGGATGAAAGTGACTGTCGGAAAAACCATGGGAAAATTTTCATTGATGTTTAAGTGTGGAGAAATTTGGGTCATCTTCATTCAGAAATAGAGCTCAGCCTCCCCCAAGAAATCACATACAGTGCAGGACATCACCTGCAATGTGCTCACAGGCATCTTTCCCTTCCTAAAGACAAAAAGGGCCAGGCTCTCTGACTCCCAGTTCCTCCCATCTCCTTTGACTCCCCTAGACATACACACACCAGGAGGGTGAATTTGACCTCACCTCTGGATAGGAAAGCATTGACTGCTGTCATCTGCAGCAGCTGAAGGATGCAAATACATGGCCAGGTGTGCACAGGGGCATCTTTCAGACTTGTTTCTTAGGGGTTTGAGTCTAACCTCTTCCTCTTCTGATTTCCAACCCCTCAAAAAGGCACCCCTGCATGCCAGACCCATGGAGCTCACCCAGCTCCAAATGGGATGAACCACTCCAAGCTCAAATTCAGCTTTTCTGTAGAAAGTTGATGATGTGCTGAGTTGTTCATGAGCTGATGTGTGAGCTGAGGTGGGGCCCACGCCCTGGAACTGCCATGATCCCAGAGCTGATGCCCACCTGTGCCCTGGTGCCTCTCTGCACCCACAGACCCAGCAGCATCTCTGGTTTTGGCCAAAGTGAGGATGCCAGGTCCCCTCCAGTGCCTTTTACTGCTCATGTTTTCACTGTTATGGGGTAAGGGTTTTAGGCTGAAAGAGGGTAGATTTAGGTTAGATTTTAGGAAGAAATTCTTTCCTGTGTGGGTGGTGAGACACTTGCACAGGTTGCCCAGAGAAGCTGTGGCTGCCCCATCCCTGGAGGTGTTCAGGGTCAGGTTGGATGGGGCTTTGATCAGCCTGGTCTGGTGGGAGTTGTCCCTGCCCATGGCAGGGGGTGGAACTGGACAATATTTAAGGTCCTTTCCAACCCAAACCAAAGTATTTCTGTGATTCTATGGCTTTTAAGAAAAAATTCCAGGGAAGGCTGGCACTGGGTAGGGAAGGCAGCATGGCTTTGTCTTCCTCCACAGACCCCTCTGTAGCTCCTTCCCAACCCTGAGCAAGGTCCACAAGTGCCTGCAAATACTTCATGGCTGTTTCACATCTTCCTCCTCCTTCCTGCACCAGGAGAGCAAGCCAGGGCAGAGAGTGAGATTTCCACTACTCAGCAGACCCAACTGTTCTCCTCCCAAGCTGTTTTGCTAATGGAAATAAAACAGCACAGCAATTCCTGGAGGCCCATCCCAGTAGTGACTGGAGAGGCTGGGAGAGCAGCAGGGCAGGGGCCGTCTCTTCCAGCAGGCACAGCAGGGTTCTGCTCTGGCAGGGAGAATCAAGGCAATGCCAGCCCCCTCTGAAAATAAAGCAGATGAGATCTGTAAGGAGTGCTGGTGCTGGAAGAGGGCCTGTTATACCATTTGTGGTATGAGGGGGATGGATGGAGTTACATCCAGCCTTGACTCCGCACTTTCCTTATGATCCCTCGTAATCATTAAAATGAGGGATTTATGACTCCTTATCAGATTCTTCCATCTCATAGCTAATGCTTTCCCTGTTCCTTTTGACATTCCCTCATTCCTTCTTCCACCAGTAGCTGTTTGCTGAGATCCTGGGCTCATTCACACTCCATAGCTCCTGTTTTAACCAGATTACCTGCCTTGGAAAGCCAGGAGTGGAACTGATTGATACACTGCTACCAATTTGCTGCAACTCCACAATAAATTGGAACCAAAATATGGTCTCAGGCTCTGGTTTTGATCCAAATCAGCACTAACCTCCCTGACACCCTGCTTCAGCCCAGGAGTGACAAGCTGGACAACTCTTACTTAGGGAGCACCCTTGTGGGGGACAACTCCAGCTTTTCCAAAAGTGGATGGAGATTACCCCTTCCCTGCCTGTCTGTTTTCACAGGGAAAGCAGCTGCCAGCTGGCTGGGTCACTTCTGTGGGTATCTGAGCTGTTTCACTGCCGTGTTTTGTAAGCAGCCCCCCCACCCCAGGGGGCTCAGCCCTCGCACTCCCCTATCCCTGAGTCAGCTCCCGGCCGCTGGCGCTGGGAACCGCAGTGTCCTTTGCTGACTGCAGGGAAATGATTTTAATTACTGAGGGTTTTGGCAAGCCTGGGAGGCAACAGTGGCCCTGCTGTGCTACCTCCGGGCTGGAGCGGATGCTTTGGGTATTTCCTTAGGCTGGGAGGTGTCTGAAGGGTTTCTGTTCCCAGCACAGGGCACGGGTACAAATATGCGGGGCAGGACCGGCGCCTGGAGGATGCCTGAGGTGGGCAGTGCAGTTGGGCTGAGACATCCCATGGCAGCCTGAAAAGCTCCTGCTGCAGCTTTCTGGGCAGGGGATCCCACACTGAAGCCGAGGGCTATGATTCCCAGAGAAAGGGGGCTCTGCTGGCAGCAGGAGCATGAGCAGATGCTGGTGGTGATGGACACGGCCAGGCTGATGCTGTGGTGCTGACCAGGTGCCAGGGACCATGTTGTTGAGGTTGCACCCAGACCTAGGGGTTTTGAAAGACTTTCCAGATGTTGTTTTAGCAAACTCTTGTCTTGCCATTTTCTGTAGTTAACAACTTTTTTTCTTTTTTTCTCTTTTTTTGGCAAATCCTTTTTGCAAGGCTGGGATGATGCCAAGGTTAAAGAGAGAGAAGTACCAAGTCAGCCAGCAGAGTTGGCCATCAGACCTGATGGCACCTAAGACATGGGGCAATAGCTTTGCCAGCAGCTCATTTGCAAAAATCCAGCAGCAGCCCCAGCATTGGCCAATACACAGAGTTTCTGTCATGCTCTCTCCTTCCCCTCTGCCTGCCAGGGCTCAGGGCAGTAAATCTGTGTGATGGGTCAGACTGGTGTAAACTGGTGTGGCATCACAGGCCAATCTGAGGAGCATCACCTAAAAAGCAACTGCATAGGACACAATGGTGAGGGACAGGTCACACTTTAATTCCACTGTGTGGGAATATTTAGACCCCTCGAGGGACAGCCACCACCTCCCAGCACCTCCAGAGGGAATGAATGCTCTTATTTTGCTGCAGCACAAATGAAACAGGAGGGAGAAAACACAATTCCCCATATCTCTGACAAATCCTTCTTTGACAGATGAGCTCTGACCTACTTTGCAACGCAGCCAGATGTTTAAATTTATGAATGCAGATCCATTTCTGTCAGATCTGGGAAGGAACAGTATATAATTTCCTGTCTATGTGGTCTCTTGTGCAGAGCTTAATTTCATGTGAAAACACAGTGTGTCATTTAACCCTAAAGGTTTTTAAAGGAAAGGAAAACATAAGGGCATGCCTTACCTTTTCAAATGCAAGCCCAGTGGGACAAAAGAAGGGATATTCAAGTGATAACATTTATACCAAGCTGCAAACTGACTGCTGCTAAAAAAGAAAACCTAACCTGACTTTTCAGAGGGTCATGTTTTCATAGTTTTTGGCTTGGCATTGGTTATGTTTTCTTCCATGGGATTTTACACTTGCTGCTATCCAACATGTTGCAGGTTAATGGTACAGGACAGACTTGAGTAGGTATTTCCTAATTCTCTCAATAAATCCCTTTTTTCAACAATACAAATGGCAGAGTGGCATCCCTGGAATTTCCCTTGTGGAGCAGCAATCATGTTGCTGGGTTTCCAGTTCTGCATCTGGAAAACAAGCCCGATTTTAGTCCTGACCTCCTATGTGAGTTATACTCCTTCAAACTATCCCCTATGGTAATATGAGTTTGCAAAAATATCTTGAGAGAGCCAATATCCTGAAAAATTACTTGGATGTGAATCATCTGGGTCCTATTGATTGTATTTGCTGTGGGCACCTGATTTATGGTAGTGTGACTTGTAACTTTTGCTGTTCTTTAAGTGATTGGGGTTCCTTAGCTGTAAGCCACACCATGTCAACATAAGGGGAACATGAAGTTAAGCATAGGAAAACACACAAAAATATATCATCTTCCTAATTATTTTCAGATTGTAAAGATACTTGTTCATCGCTCACACTTTTCAAATAAAAAATGGCATAAAGATGCTTGCATTGTGTATCAAAGGTACTGATATGAGCTGATGTACTCAGCTGCATGTAATCAGAGTATATAGGCTTAAATCAAGATATGCAGAAAGATTTAAGGCACAGATTGAGTGAATTCTGCAACCGGGGGATGCCTGATGCTGTATGATGACTGGGAAAAGCTCTGCCTGTGTTTCAGGGAAGTGCCACTCAGACATTAACTTCATAAAGAAAAAATCTTTGTGTGCTGGAGAGAGCAAAATGTAAGCCTGATGAACCAACAGTAGAGGAAAAATCTGGACTTTGTTGTTGCCCAGGTTCAGCAGGAGGGAGGGTGTTCCCCTTCTGTCCTCCAACAAACTCAGTGTCCTCCAGCTTGTAGCCTGGTGGCAAGGATGCTCTCCTGGGAGGAAAGCATTTGAAGCTCTTGGGGCTGCAGTGGATGTGTCTGTGAGCAGCTCCTCCTCCTCAGGTTGGCTTTTACAAAGAGAAAGCACCTGTGATAGCATGTAATGAGGACCCTGATCCTGTCCAAGTGCTAACAGACTGTCCAGGGCTCCCCTCTCATGGCTGCTAAGCTAGCATGATTCTCGTCCCTCCAGAGCAGCCTTTCTGTCCGTGGCTCAGCCTAAATAACATCAGATTCACCCAGCCCCCTCCCAAAATGTTATCCAGCAGCAGCATTCCAGCCTACTGCCCACAACCGTGTCCCCAAGGTGACACTGGCACTGGTGACAGTAGATTAGCAACGTTTCCACAAGGTGGCATCAAAAGACCTGGATTTCCTCTTCCAGAGCTCAGATTCCATAGGATTTGGGGCTTTCCTGGCATGGTTTGCCACCAGGTGCAGACAGAAATATCTTTGGGAAGAGGGGAAAGGTAGAGCCTCTGTGGTGTGATTTTTGCCAGGGATTTGGTCTGGAAGGGTCAACCCTAAACCCTCCCACCCACCATGACCTTCCTGGGGAGTTTGACCACCAGAGCTCATCAGGGAAGGGAAGGGAAGGGAAGGGAAGGGAAGGGAAGGGAAGGGAAGGGAAGGGAAGGGAAGGGAAGGGAAGGGAAGGGAAGGGAAGGGAAGGGAAGGGAAGGGAAGGGAAGGGAAGGGAAGGGAAGGGAAGGGAAGGGAAGGGAAGGGAAGGGAAGGGAAGGGAAAGTCACCACCAGCAAACACCTGCAGAGCTTACTAGGGAAAGAAATGTGCTCCTCTCCCTGCCAACAAGGGGATGGGGGGCATGAAGTGGGTGTGGAATGGCAGCAGCTACCAAAAATAGTAGAAAGAAAGAACCCCAGTGCTTGACTGATGTATCCAGATTTGCTTTTCATAGGACAGCAAAGCCAGGGAGAAACCCCAGAGAGTTAGGAACAACAAACACAACTTACCTGGCCTCAGAGGTCCTTCTTATATAGCTCTCTAGCGCTGGTCCATGCTTCCATTGCCCAGGCTGGGAGGTGAGGTTTGCCATCCCTTTCCTCCACTAACATCATCCCTGGGGTGTGTCCAGAGCTGGTCCCACTCCAGCAGGAGCAGTGGCCTCAAAATGTGCCCCATCACATCCATAAGCAGAAGTGATTCCCTGTCATGGCACATGCACAGATGCCTCTGCTCAGGCTGAAGCCTTTCCCTGCCCACAGCCGTGTTTGCCCGAGCTCCTGCAAAGCTGTGTGGATGTGAAACCTGACCCTACACAGCCCTCAGGTTGCCCTGGGTGAGCACTGACCTGGCCATGCCTGGTACTGAGCTGAGGTATCTATCAAAAGGATGGGATCAGACACTAAGTGGAATTGAGCAAGAACAGAAGATGCCTCTGTGGTTTGTTGTGTTTGGACTGGTTTGGCAAGAGGCAGGCTCCAGCAGGGCTGTTGAACGATTGGAGAAATTGCAAGTCAACCAAAAATTACAAATCTTTGACCTTATCCTTGTGGACGAAGCAGAAAAGGGCAATCAGTGTGAGCCCTCTGCAAATAACCAAGTCCATGCAGAATTGCTGCAGGCTCTAAAGAGATGCAATGCAGCAGGCTGCAATTTGGGCAGTGTTAAGCACTGGGTTGTCCCATCCTGCAAGAATGAATGTATCTTTCCTAAAGAACCGGGCAAGAAGTTGCCCTATGGAAAAACAGTGTTTTCTTGCTTAAAAAAAATTAATTAAACTTAAAATTAACAAACAAACAAAAACCAAAACAAACAAACAAACTTTAAACTGTAAATAAATGTAGCGTTAAATTAAATAAATATGACACGGGAGCTGAACCTGGACGGTGTCCCCGGACTCTCCGTGCGCTCCCGTCTCCGCACACGGTGGAGCTGTTGCTCCGCGCCAGGGCCGGGGCCGCCGCGGGGGCTCCGCCGGCACCGCCGCCCGTTCCCCTCCGGACCCTCACCTCGGACCCCCACACCACCTCCGACCCAGACCTGGGCAGGACCCGAAGAGATAGGAGTTTACTTTTCATTCGAAGTCTTGGATTTTGGGTGAACGGCGGCTGGAGGGCTCCCGGCAGCTTTGTGCGGGGCACGGGAACAAAACACGTTTTTGTCCCTAAATCCTCCCCAAATTTAAGCTTTTTGGGTCCTTCGTGGAGCCGGGAGTCAGAGGCTGAGTCAAAGGGGTGCAGCTGTCTGCAGGTGAAAGGCTGAAGTGGGAACCGGAGCCCAAAGCCTCACCCAAGTCTTTGCTTCAGGTACCTGTCTAGGTGAAAATAAAAATGCCCCAAAATTCCAGCTCTTCTTTTTCCCCTCACCCTGGCCGTGGGCTCCCCTGCAGCCATCTCTGCCTGCACACAGGGACCCACTGCTGCCACCTCGTCTGTCCCAGCCCTGGAGCAGCTCAGGACAGGTAGGGAGGGTATTTGTGTATCTGATCCATGCAGCCACTCCTCTGCTGTAAGAGGTGACTCATGGTGCCAGCCCTGTGAGCCCTGCCCTGACACCGAGGCACCTCCGGGGGGTGACACTGTGCGTGGGGACAGCCAAGCACAGCTCTGCTCATCCCTGTGTCCTTCTTGGGGCCCAACATCTTCAGTCCTCACTTGCACATTCCTGCTTTCCTGGACTTGGGGTGGCCTGGACCCCATCTCTCCTTGCCATGCTAAACAGGTCTGAGGTGTCACCCTTGGGGAGGAGGAGGCTGTGGGCACAGACAGGAGCCTGAGGATCAACAGCACCTCTAAATAGCCTGACCCAAAGTCTCTCTCATCATCTGGCTCTGTCAAGAAGTGACAAAACTGCTTTTCTACCTGAAACCTTACTGTGTGCCACATAAAATCTTCCTTTCCCAGTGAAGAAGGAAGGCAATACCCATCCCATGAGGAAGTCATCACCACCATCCACTTGCACTTTCAAGCTTAAAAGATCATTAGAGCCCTGGCACCATGATCCCAACTCCTACACACCCTGGACTGGCACTGAGGGTTGGTATGGGCTGAGGTCTCCCAGGCATTGATGGACAGGCTGCCCTGGGAAGCCAATGAGGCATTAAAATTGGTGCTTAAATGCTTTCCTGGTTTGAGGCTTGTAATAATTAATAATCACAGTTAATCTCTGCCTCATATGATTTGGCCTGTACACCACATCCTGTTTAAGCTATTTAAGATATGTTTTTGTTTACTGCAACGATCTCTGGTCCATTACATTATCCCAAATGGTCTATGAATTATCAGTTACATGTTATTAATGTTGTATGGCAACTTTCAGTGACAAAGAAGCAACAGAAATCTACTGGTCTTCAAAGAAAAACCTCAAATAACCCCATACCAAATCCAAGTGTTTTCAGCCTGCTATCCAGGCTATGAATATTGCAGATATTATGTATCTTTGTATGGTATTTGTTAAATATTTCATACCAGAGAAGAGATTTTAGCCTAAATGACTGCTTCAAGTTGCAGCGTTAGAGACTTGCAAAAATTACTGCTGGAATCCACAGACAAACACAGGTTTACTTTTGGATGCAGGCTCCTAATATTTTGTATCAGGTTAGACAACCATTTCCCAAAGATCAAAGACAGGTTACAGCTCATCCTACCTGGAGATGTAAAGAGCTGGAGGAAGGAAGAGCTGGAGTGGACATCAAGGAGTTCTGTTGGGCCAACCCAAAGACCTCATCGAGTGCTCATAGGCATCATCTTAAATGAACTTGCATACTGTGCAGAAGGTGATAATAGGCTGCCTTTTAAGATATCCTCAGAATTTCCTAGTAGTGGAAGTTTTATTTTCATTTGTACCATGGGACAAACTCGTTGCCCTCCTCTCCAATGCCCCTTGGTCTTTCCCATGAAAGCTGAGCAAGAGGTGCAACTCCAGCAGCACACTGGAGAAAAGTTGCAGGATGGTGCTAAGCAGAGACCAAACCAGTGTATATCAGGTTATCATGGAATCACAGAATGGGCTGGGTTGGAAGGCACCTTTGAAGAACATTTGTCCCACCCCCCCTTCAGTGGTCCCTTCCAACCTGACCTGGAATGTTTCCAGTAACGGGGCACCTACCACCTTTCTGGGCAACCTCTGCCAGTGTTTCACCCTTCTCAGTGTAGAACATTTCTTCCTTGTATCTAGTCTGAATCTCTCTTCTTTCAGTTTAAACCCACCACCCCTTGTGCTGTCACTGCAGGCCCCACTGAGAGGCCAGTTCCCACCAACATTTGATGTGTTATATTTGACAGTGGTTGAAGCCTCATCCTTTGGTGGGTTACACAGAGACATCTCACCCACAGGACCTGCCAAGGTACATTTTCAGCCTGGTGTTGGGGTTTCAGGTGCGAGGGTTCCTGCCAACACCCAGGGGATTTTCACACGTGCTCAGGAGCAGGCAGGAAAAATAAATTCTCTCTGGCAACTCCGTATGGTTTTGTCCTTCCCATCAGCTGCCTCCTGGGGAATGAGCTCCATCCCCCAACACCTGCAGGCCTCTGGGAGAGCAAAGTGACTTCAAGGTCCCCCAGATCTTGGTGCAGGGACAAACCCTTGCTCAGGGCAGTTCCCAATGGTGCTGCAATTCCTCTGAGCAGCAGGAAGGGGAAAAACCCCCAGGGAACAGCAGCATCCCCCAGCCCATCACGCTGCTGCCCACCCAGCACTGACTGTTTTCTTCCTGCAGTCACCTTTGGACCCTGGCAGTAATCTTGAAGCATCTGCTCCAAATCATCCAGGATTACAGGAATTAAAAGAAACCCCAATTAGAGGCCCAGGGTCCTGCAAGCACAAATCCGTTTAACCCTAATCCAGGCTGCTGCCCCTTCCCAAAAGGCAAAGGAACGGTGCCTGCTGGCTGGTTTCCATGTGCTCCAGCACCATCTTCTCTCCTCAGCCTGAATTTACCCATTTTTACCCCAGAGGCAATGCCAGGGGACCCCCTCATGCTACTGGAGAAAGAGCACATCTGGTGGCCTTGAGATCTGAGACGAGCTTCACAGACGTGGGGGGTGGTGCCAACCTCTGTCCCTGTGCACACTCAGGGGAGTTCCCACAGGACTAGGGGCGAAAAAGGAAATGCAAATAAATCTGAATGTGATGCAGCACTCACCAGGGTCTGTAAATCAGGCACTGGCTCTTCTACTTCTTGCTCACCATCACGTCTAAGCCCTCTATCTCACCAAGATCACCTTCAGGGGTTTCCTAAAGGCTCTACACTCAACATGGACCAAGGCAGTCCCATACTCACTTGCCCACCACTTTGCTGCTAATTCAGTGTGGAAATGCTCCTCTGAGATACAGCACAGAAATAAGAGGACTTCTTAAGACTGAGGGTAAAGACTGCAAATTCATTAAAGAATCTCTCTTTCCCATTGAAATCACCCCTATTTCTTTCAGTGCTCTTAGGGTCTTTTCCAGGTAGCTAAATCTTTCACCTGCAGCCCCATAAAATTAAACTGCATTATCCATGGAGTGGGGCTGGTGTGAGTTACAAACTCTGTGGATCAAGCATTTTAATAAGTACCACTGTATTTGCTGCTATATTTTGCATCAAGAAGATACATATATTAAATGTAACCAGGGCTTTAATTGCTAATGATTGAGGAGGGAGAATCTTGAATTAACATTTGTGGACTCATGTGATTCTGAGAGATGTGTGATTGTTGGAGTAGGAGATAACCAACACTTTCTTTGGGTTTTTTTCTTACATGTTATAAAAAAAGACAAAAAGAGTGATCAAAGCAGTGCTTCCAGGCAGGTGATACTGCAACAATTTACACATCTGACCCGTTAGGATGTCATCCTTTGGAGTGCCTAGGACCCAGGCAAGAAGTCTTTGTGCTGAAGGTGATGAGCACTATATTGAGGTACACTGAGATGTCATTTGTTTAACAGCCAGCCCAGCCTTAACCACTCTCAGTGCTTTGGCTGGTAAAAGTTTCCATCATTCAAAGGGAGGTTTGTGGGAGAAAAATCCTCCCCTGGATCATAAAGTCCTGAGCTGAGGAGGAGCCTTGGGGTATTGCAATGATTTTCTGTGCTTTTCTGGCATCTCCTTTTGCTGATGTCAGGTCTGGTGGCCAAGGCCAGAGGCAGGCAAGGTGTGAAGAAGGGGTGTAGCATTAGCAGAGGGGGCTGTGTGGCAGCAGCATGCTGGTGCCCATTGATCTTTTTGTGAGCCTGAAGGGAAGTAAGATAAATTCCAGGGAGATACAGCAAGAGGGGCTCATAGTGGGTGGTGGGAGAGGGTTGGAGAAGAGGAAGAGCAGAAAGGAGGGGACCTCAGGGGCTGAAACAATTCCAGAGCAAAAGGGACATGGACAAGGGAGGGTTTGTCATGAACAAATGGGCAGTCACTGCAGGGCAGAGGTTCCACCATGAAAACACCCAAGTGCTTCCCTCAGGTGGTCCAGGCTTGCCTCAATCCTTACTGGCTTGTGGGGTACCTCCAATATCTCCTTGTCACCAAAACTTGTGTGCTTCATCCTTGGGGACCATAAAAACCGTGTTTAACCTGCAATGTCATTGCAGCCTCCAGTTTACAGACTTCTTCAATTGCTGCCTTTTGTTAAGAGCTTTCTTATTCTGGTGTACCAGTGACTTAAAGGTCCATCAACTTCCTTCAAACCCAGAGGTTTCATCCCAGGGTTTTAGGAGAACACATCTGGATCTGGTCAGTAGTGACTTGTCTGAGCAGCAAGGATTGCAGGACTCTTCTTCTGAACTAACTTTTGCAGGATAAAAAATTCAGGTAGCTCATATTTTTAGGACTGAAATTTCTCTGATGCAGGAATGGCCACACAAAACCCAGAGTTACATACTTCTTCCACCATTCAAGAAGATTTTGGCAGCTGAAAATGTTCACAAACTTCTGCTTGACAGTTAATTTTTTTTTACTTATATTCCACCTGGACTGAAAATTCTGGGTCAACGTAACACATCTGAAGACCTCTGCATTTTGATACCCACCACAAGACAGTTTTCTTCTACCTCTAGAAAAAAAGCTCCAAGTCAGTGGGGTACAGGGAGGTATTCTCTGGATTTTCGTGATGCCTGGGCATTATCAGCCACTTCTGGAGTTCCAGTGAAGAGCTGCAAGGGTAGGAGGAGATTACTCTCAGGCTCTGTTGTCCATCTTGTCACAAAGTTTTTAGTGTCCAGCTAATCAAACCCTAAAAACTGCAGTTTCCTGTTGTATCAGCACCTGACCCAATGGCCACAGGAACCTTTCTGATAATCTTAAAGTGTTTGGATCTGGCCTTAATCGGCAGCAAGATGCAACACAGAGCTCAAGGAGCTAATGCTGAAGGAAAGAGTGATGATTTATTAACAATTAATCCCATTCTAATAAAGAAAGGAATGAAACATTTCATTAATTCTACCTACTTTATTTACCATGTTCCTAAGGAGCCAGTCTGCTCCATTGCTCTTTGTATCTTCTCACACTTTGCTGATGCCTCCAGGCATTTCATGTCTTCTCCCAACCTTGCTCCCTTTGCTGAAATAAAAATATGCAGTAACTGCAGAGAGGATCAGCAATGCCAGTGCAAACGGGCTGGGCCACAGCACTGGGGACTCCTTGTGCTCTCACCTGTGTGTCTGTAGAAGGTTAGAAACCTCCTAATGGTTGAGTCAGTCCAGAAACACAAACAAAGCTGAACAGCCAAAACGTGTATCTGCAGCCCTATGCATGCACAGGGACACACAGAGGTGACATGTGAACAGCAAGCTCCAATGCCTGGGAGGCTGTGAGAGCCTTGGCAAGGTGACTTATTCCTAACAAAGCACAGGAAATTGTTGAAAGTAATCAGGATAAGAAGTGAAAATCAGGCTGCAGCACTGTTCAGAACAGCCTTTTTTTTCTGTCACCCAGTCTTGCACAGTGTGGATGTGACCCTGCAGGCCCTGGATGCTTCTTGGCACAAATAGCCCCTTGGCTTTGGCAGGGCCAGGGGGGGAAGGCTGAGCACTGCCACTTGTGAAAGGAATGGTTTGCAGGCTCAGGGCAGCACATGGGGACATCTCCGTTCTGCTTCCACAGCATGGGAGAGCATTAAAAAAAAGGCATTTTTGATGAAATACTTGAAGCAGCAGGGATTTACTGAACCAGTGTTACAGTGTCCATGCAGCTTGCTCGCTTTGCTGTTGCTAGCAGTTCAGATATTGTCCAAGCTGTCTTGCTCATCAGAGCATGAACTCTGAAAACACTTAGCCACTACCAGCTCTGTGCATTATTTCAGCTGGAAGAACCTTGGTAGATAAAGTAACGATGATGGATCTAAACGATAATAAAGTCTCCCTGTTGAAAATTTAAAGTGCTATACAACTATTTTTAGTGACCTCTCCAGCTGAGATAATGCAGAAAGCTAACTATGAATGTCCATCTTAGGTGAATTGGTTCTTACATTTTGCAAACCAAGGTGAATAGTAGGAGGTTAATGTTCATGCTCCAATACAAGACATATCAGGTATATAAAAAGATGTATACTGCTCATGAAAAGAAATAACCTATTAGG
Source organism: Heliangelus exortis (assembly GCF_036169615.1). Lineage (NCBI taxonomy): Eukaryota > Metazoa > Chordata > Aves > Apodiformes > Trochilidae > Heliangelus > Heliangelus exortis. The sequence continues at coordinate 5,524,977 of NC_092426.1, read as the reverse complement.
TCTAATGTGGATGCAATGAGTTGGTTGGGTTTTTTTTTTCCTTCCAGCATGTTTATTTCTGTAATGGACATTTAGCTGAGATAAAACACTAAGAGCTCCCTGTCCCATATCCTCCTCAATCTCCTCTCTCCATGTGTGATGTGTGAGCATAAGGGAGAGAGAAAAGACTTCTGCATGATCCAGGAAAGCAAAGGTTTCCTGGCTGGGGTGTTTTGATACCACATTAAGACAAATTATTTAAATTCAGTTTTCCAGAATCTAAGACGTTAACCAAATGTTTTTAAATGGATTTTTTTTTTCCTCCCTTCATGCATGCCCCAAACCTGAGTTCTTGGTTCAGCATTTTTAAATGCAGGGAACTATTTTTTGTGGCTTCCTAAATAAAAGCACTGAGCACCAGCAGCCCTCTCTCTGCAAAGAGGTGCAGAACACTGGATGTGTTTTCAAAATGCAGCTCATATTCCAGGATAGCTACAGCAAATTCTTTACTTCTCAGAGCTCATTTACCTCAGAAGTTCTCCAGATCCAGCAATTCAGCCTTCTCCTCCTCCTATCCAAAGCTTCAGATGGCAATTAGCAACATCAATAAGTAACAGAACAAATACTTGTCTCTAAAAGAACAAGCCACAGACAGAGCAGTTCATTCACATTACTCTGAGGCTGCATTACAAACCTTAATTTTTTATATTTCATCTGTTTAAAGCCCCAGTCCTCCAAACACTTAGCTCTGAGATGACAGGCTTGGAAGTCAATGAGTGATGAGGGATGGGTGGAAGACAAGATCTAACACTCTGGGGGCCCAAGGTGAGGAACTATATCCATCAGGTCCTGTGCACACTAAGGATGCCACTGTACAGAAGATTTTTAGCTGAGCTCCTGCAGCTCAGCTTTTTAGCAAAGAGCTTTTGGGAGAGAGAAATGAGTCTGTTGACCTTTCAGCCCCTGGAGACAGTGAATTTCCATCAGAAGCAAAGCCAAACAAAACTGGCAGAGATCAGCTAAAATTCTGTAATAGGTTTTTATTAACACTGCATAGTAAGGAAATGAAATATTGCACAAAAAAATAGCTTTAAAATGCTGGAACTGGGCGAGCAGATCTGCCAAAGAGCTATGAACTATGTGCTCACAAGTACCAATGTGACTTTGGTATTGCCTGAAGAGCCATTCTCTGCAGGAGACATCCTGCTGCTGAAGCCCCAAATTACTTCTGACCCACAAGTGACCCGCCAAACAAGTCTGCTGGGAAATACTCCAGCACTTTAAGCTTAACAACCAAATTGGTTAGCATCTCTCCTTCAGTGCTTAGGGATGTCAAGGGATAAAAAGGATCACAGATTGGGTGGGAACAGTACTCACAGAAACTCAGCTGTGGCCTCAGTTGTCTCATCTGCCTCTTCAGTCACAGGGCAGAGAGAAGCTTTTGCAGATGCTGAACTTGATCAGGGAGCTGATCTTGGTTAAAACTGCCTGGATCTTCTTGCTGCTGAGGATGGAGGAGGAGGAGGGTGGGACAGTGTCTCTGAGCAACAAAGCCAGATTGGCAGTGCTGGATTACTGCCCCAGTGTTAATAGAGTGGGATTAGGGGCTCAGAGTCACCCACATGAAAACTTCTCTCTCCCACTGACCATACTGAGGAGATCAACCTCCTTCATGTCAGCTCTGGGGACACCCATCCTCACTGTGACCCAAGGGACCCAATGCTGCTGACCTGCATGGGAGCAATCATGCAAGAAAGTGATTGGGAACCAAGGTCATTTTGAAGAACAACCCACGAAGGCTTCAAATTGACTTGAAAAACAACCTGGCCTGAAGAGCTGTTTCCAGTACAAATGCCTTGGCAGAGATGTTTATGAGAAGGCTTTTTTTCCAGCTTAGAGACAGTGATTTCCTCCTTGAAGAACAGTTTCGTGTCCTTGTGTTTCTCTGAAGTGCCTGAAACACACTAGACCTGTGTCTCCCTCTGTGTGTCTGGCTTCACTCTACCTCTAGTGGGGAATTATCTTGCAACATGATGTTCCACAAGAGGAGCTGTCTTTCTGTCCCAGGTCACCTGGATAATACATCTGTGTTTTATGAAAACATTGCAAGAATTGCATCTGAAGAAGATGTATTTCTGTAGGTGAAATTGGGAGGAGAGGGGTGTCTTTGTTCTGCATGGGGGTACTAATGGTCACTGAAAGGACATTCAACACATCCAGCTGAAGAAAATCATGTCCTGCTCTGTTGTAGAACTCTCTATTAGAAATCAACAGGTCTTGAAAAGGAGAAGGTAGTGCTAGAATGAACTCTCTGCTTGTCCTAGTAAAGCCCTAAATAGTGGGTCATTGCAGGTTACTATGGAGTTATTGAATAAAGGCCCAGCAGCTTGTTCTGCTGATCAATACCTGTGTGCATGGATGCAGATGTAAATCTCTGTATTTCTTCTGGAGGTTCCTCTCCAAAACCTACATTCAGCTTATGTGAAGTTTTCTGAAGTATTTGGTTTCTGGGACTACTGCAAATAAGGAGTGGATGCTCAGGACAAACAGACACTCTGTTTCTGTTCCAGCTGCTAGGTTGTTCTGATCTCCCTTTTCACATCTTTGCTTTATATCAGACCACTAACAAATAACAACAACGTATCATGAGGAACAGCTTTAAATGGAAATAAAGAGATGTGTCTAAATCCTTTAGGCTGTTTGGGATGTCTCAAGTGATTTAGCCTGGCTGTATCTGTACATTAAAACTTATGAGGGCACTGAGGTTCATCACTTATCCAATTAAAACGTTAGAAGAGTCCCTGGCATAGGGTTGTCTGAGATGAGGCAGAGCTGTCCCACATGCTCCCCAGGGAACAGCTCAACATCCATCACAGGATGCAGAGCCTTTCCCATCAGCAGCAGGGACACAGCCACCCTACTGGAGGGTGAAAGGGCTGAAAAGCATGGAGCAGGGACTCCTTTTTTTGTCAGGGAGATGGAGTTAGGCTTTTCTCTATGGTGACCAGTGATAGGACAAGGGGTAATGGGTGCAAGTTGGAGCATAGGAGGTTCAAGTTGAATATCAGAAAGAATTTTTTTACTGTAAGGGTGACAGAGCCCTGGAACAGGCTGCCCAGGGGGGTTGTGGAGTCTCCTTCACTGGAGACATTCAAAACCCGCCTGGACACGTTCCTAGGGGATGTACTCTAGGGGGCCCTGCTCTGGCAGGGGGGGTTGGACTAGATGATCTTTCGAGGTCCCTTCCAACCCCTAGGATTCTATGATTCTATGATTCTATGATTCCCACCAGTGAGCAGCAGTGCTGGGACATCTCATTGAATAGGACAGACATGGCAAGTGGCTGCCTGGTCTGTGGCAGGTCTCTACTGAGAAATAGCTAAAACCCCTCCAGATGTTTTCCAGGCAGGAGTCTGTACTGAGTTGAAAGGATGCTTGGAGAGAGAGACCACCCATAAGCCTGGTCTCAGTGTGGGTACCTTTCTGACAAAGCTGTTCTGGTTGTCTGAGAGCGAGCTGGAGGTGGGGACACTAAAAAAATGTAGGTTATGGAGAGAACAAGTTCCCATCCATTGTCCCCATCTTTATTCAGCTTGGGATAGGATTGTGGCTGAATCCAGTGGGATGGAATGGCAGCAGGTACTGCTTGCTAAGTGTAAGGAGACAGCTAATGAAGTGTGAAGGGTTGTGGAGCCATGGTGCCTCTTCTCCACCTCTGAGAAGAGGCAAAGGGACAAATATGTGAACCCACTTTGATTTTGTAACATTTAAAGCTGGAAACTTCCCTCCAAACCATATTTCTTGCAGTGGGAGTTGTGTGCCAGAGAGGTCCATGTCACACAGGTAGCAGGACTCAAATGGCCAGGAAATTTCTGCATTTTGGAGGGTTTAGACTGAATGAAGCAAGTGATAAAAGGAGGGAAAAATTTCCTGGCCTTTTGCTTGAGGCCTTGCAGCTTGTCCTGAAACAGAAGGGAATAGAAACCCAAGGACTTTATCCATCCCCCTGTGATGAGAATAAATTCTGGTGGAGTGCAAAGTGCTGTAGCCCTCAGGGGATCCTAAAATAACCTGTTCCTTCCCTTGACTCCCAGCTAGGTACTGTCCTCCAAGCCCCTCTTGGGGAGGGAAGGCACACCAAGGTCAGCCCAGGGTTCAGGCTCTGTTGTGGGTGCTGGGGCTGCAGGCTGGCCTTGGGAAAGGGTCAGGGGAGAGGAAAAGGAAAATTTGGCAGCCTCTGCACCCCACGCTGCTCATTCCCTTTGGCCTCCCATCCCTCCATCCTCCCCTCCAGCAAATACATTTGGATCTTCTCTTGGAAAAGAAAGAAAGAAGTAACACAAATATAAAAAAGCCAGTGCCCCGCACTGCCTAGAGGCAGGTTCAGACACTGCTGGAGGGTATTACGCTCTCTCTCATGGTATTACCCTTGCCTCAGCCAGGGGTAACTGGATCTGTGATAGAGTCTGATCCTCCCAAGCCTTTAATTGGATGCGTGAAAGGTCCAAAACCCAGCTCATGCTTCCCCCAGCCATGAGATGCACCATCTTCTTGTTACACAAGCTGCCCAGTGAACCCAACCTCCTTTTTAACCTCTGCTACCAGCCAGTTCCTGGGCCCACAAACCACAGCAGACCCTTTGTAAGGAACCTCTCCCATCCCAGGGGGTGCTGGTGGCAGTAAAATATTCAATAGCTTCCTAGACACACACCACCACCCCCCTCCCCACACAGCCCTCTTTTTTTTTTTTTTTTTTTTTTTTTTTTTCTTTTTTTTTCTGTCCTGCAAAGAAGACGCCAGAGTTAGACGAGGGGCAAAAGGAGGTGGCAGAACAATTAGGAAACAGTGGGATGTGGCTGGGATGAGCACCCCGCAAGGCTCATGCAAACTGGAGCGCGAAGATGGGCGTGCGGGGAGCAGCTGGGGCAGCGCTCCCGGCCGGGAAAAGCCCGTGTGGCATTTCCAAAGCTCCTGCGTCTCACAGCCCTCCCTCCACACCGGTTTGCACCTCAAACAGCAGCAGCCCTCCTCTGCAGCACCAAGGCTGGGACAATGCGGCTCGGTTAAGTGGGCCTTCTGTCCCCAGCTGCACTGGGGCCAGGCTCTTCCCAACCTGCAAGTCTTTTTTTTTTTTTTTTTTTTTTTTCTTTTTTTTTTTTTCCCCTCTCTCTTGCAAAATCAATTTGCGGACAGCTCACTCATTTTTCCCCTTTGCAAACTTATTAGCTATTCAGCCCCGGCGAGCGCTCGTAAGCATCCTTTGTCCCAGGGAGGGCTGGAGACCCCTTCATTAGCAGTGATTACTCTGAGCAGTTTGACAGCCTCCCAGCCCGCTTACAAGACTTTCCCATTCAACCCTGCCCGGGGCTGCCCCGCTTCTCAAAAGAAACGGAAATATTCAAACATTTCTCCCTCCTCCCCCTTGCCCCCCTCCACGGCTGAATAGACGAAAAGCTGTTTCTCTTCTCCGCCCTCCCCATTCACTTCACTTTTGATACAATATTTTCCTTCTTTGTTAAACCTGAGAGAGAGGGGTCAAGGCAGACTTTCTAGCGACCCTTTTCTGAGCGTTTTGTTTAATGTAAATACAAGCTTCCCCCTCTCTTCCCCCGTTATTATTATTATTTTTTTTATTATTATTATTTTTAATAAGAAGGCTCAGAAGGGCGGCGGCTTAGGCTGATCTCTAGAAAAAGAAAAAATAAAAATTGCTCAAAATGCCAGGGGAAGGGCACTCCTTTTCAATGCGGGGAGAGAAAAGGCAGAAGTGGGGAAAAGTAAAAGTAAAAAAAAAAAAAAAAAAAAAAAAAAAAAAGTGGTTTTCTTTCGTAGGTCTTATCGATTCGGCCAAACGCCGCCGGCGCAGCCTCAGCCGCCGTCGAGCTCCGGCGATGGAGAAGCGAGGCTGGGTAATGCTCAGCTCTCCCGGTCCTCACTCCCCGAGCACACCGGACCTCGGGGCTGCTCCTCCCAGAGTGGTTCCGCACTCCGGTCCCCACCCCGGCCGCTGCTTCGGGAGGGTTTGTTTGATTCATGCCCCCGCTTCTGGCCCTGGGGGCATTATCGGGAGGGTCCCTCTGTAACCCACTCGGGAGATTCAGCATCCTTCATGCCGCTTAAACCTTTGTCGAAATAGATAATAGGCCGCTGCCTATTGTCCGATTTTCAGCTTGTTTTTTGGTTTTTTTTTCATTTCTTCTTTTCTAGTTAGAAAGAAATTGAGTTGTCAGAGGCTGAGCCTATGTGTTCAAATAAATCTCCAGTCTCTAGATGTCTTTTCGAAAGCTTTAATTCCCCACAATAATCCCCAGCTACCCTGGCCGCAGAAGCCTATGGAGAAATTGCAATCACCTGCACCAATTCCCAGGGAGGCAAAGAAATAACGCACGATTCCGTTTTTAAGGTTGAAATCCACTTTTGCTCCTCAAAAAAACCTCCTCTTTGGGAAGCTCTGCCAGCCAGCAAACTTAGTAACCCCAAAACCAAAACAAACCCCCCATCTCGATCAGGGTTTAAGCAGCAAAGCCAGGCTCCCTTGTCGGGGACAAAGCCCGTTTAAAGGGTTTAAAAGAAAACAAATTTTAGACAGGGTTGGGGTGCCAGCCTCTCCTGAAGGGAGAGTACCCCAAAGGGAGCTGGAAACCCCCGTGCTACCCTTGCTCCCCTCCCCAGACAGCCGCCCTCGAAAAATATAGTTTATTTTCCTCTACCGACACCCTGAATTACACCCCGCCGGAGAAATAGTTCCTGGCAAATGGACTTTAAAAGCAGTTAATAAATACCTGCTACCTGCCCCGTCCCTGGGCTGGTCTGTAAGGAAAACCAACCCACATGCTTCTGAGGACGGAAACACAAATTTAGACATCAGCGGTGCCAACGTTTTTCAAGCTTTAAATGCAAACTTAGGCAGAGGGGGAAAAGCCACTGCCGAGGGGGAAATCTGCCTCCCGCTAAAAGGCAGCACGACTGAATTAATCTATCAGGGAGCTGCGATGGCCACTGTGCCCCCCCGGCTGCCTCCCTGCATCTTCAGGGGAGCAGGAGAAGGAGCTGGGGCATTTCTGGCAGCCGCTGCGGGTTAGCTCTGCCCGGCTTCCCCCGGTACGAGGCTTCTCCTGCTAAATAAAACGAGCCGAGCAATCAGCTTACCGGAGAGGCATCTCTCTGAGGACAAGGAAGTCAACGCGATGAGACCCGGCAGACAAAAAAAGCACAGCTCAGGCGATTTAAAGATCAGTGTCAAATTGTATAATAAAAAATCCTTCTGCTGGGGGAAAAAAAGCTTAGCACGCTCCTTAAACCTGGCGTTTGGTCTCCTCCAGCAAAGCCACCGCAAAACAAAGCAAGGGAGGTGGATGGTGGGGACAGCTCCTGGCACACCGCAGGGGCCGAGATTTGGGGCCCTTGCCGGGCACGAAGGGCTGTTAATTTTCTCTCTTCTCCTTGCGTTTTCCAGGTGAGGGAGGAAGCTGAGCTTCCTCAACTGGGCTGTCCCAAACCATTTATCTCCTTTTTTTTTTTTTTTTCTTTTTTCTTTTTTTCCCCCCTTCCTCTTTTGTCGTCCCTGCCCGAAAATTCGACGCCGATAATCCCCAAAAAACCTCAGACCTTGGGAGAGGAGAAGCTACGGCGGTGCCTTCTCCTTCCCTTCCACGGGCACCCACATCCACCGCCATCCCCGGACCCGCGGTCCCCGGCTCCTCCCGGCTCCCTGCCTCTCAAAAATATCTCCCCCAGTCCCGGGGACCTGGCTACTTCGGTTCTGGGCGAGCTGATGCTGAAATACCCGTGGCCTCGGCGATCTGCTCTGCGTAAACTGGTGTGCTGGAGACCGACACGGTCATTTCAAAGCAGATGCGAGGGTCGTTCATCAAATATTTTATTATAGTTTTAGGCTGCTTCATACAGTTTCGTCCTGCACATGCTCTACAAGTCACCTGTGCACACAGAGAACAAGCCAAAAATAGTAATAATTAATAATAATAATAATAGAAAAAATCTACCATAGCAATCCCTTAAATAAGTAAATAAACATCATATATATATATATAAAAAACCCTTTAAAGTAAAGCAAAACCCAACCAAAAGAACAGCGTCTTTTCAACATAAAATACCCCCGCGGGATAGGGCAGGCTATTTTGCAGCTTGTAATTCTGTTACTTTGTTGCTGATATTTTGTTTTGTTTAATGTTTTGTGGGCTTTGTTCAATGCTGCTATTTTTTTTTTTTTTTTTTTTTTTGCTTTTTTTTTTTAATTTTACTTTTTTTTTTTTTTTTTTTAGGCGTCAATCCTGCAAATCCTTGGAAATAAAGGCGACAACGATTTTCATCACGTTTTTTAATGCAGTCTGCTGCAGGGCTGGGAGGAAGCCGCGGGCAAGCGGTATGTGGCTGGGGAGCGCCCCGTACCCCGGGTTTGGCCACCGCGCCCGGGCGATTACAAGCCCGGTTGCTTCGGCCGTGTCGGCGAGCAGGCAGGCACCGGTTAGCTGGACCTCCCGCTCCCCCCGGTTTGTCATGGCGGTGGTGTCAGATGTCACATTCACTGTCGCTGGATGTGATGGAGATGGCGGAGGTGGCCGCTTTGCTGGAGAGGCTGGCTGCGGGGCTGGAGGCTGCTCCCACCGCCTCCCCGCCGCTCTCCTCCTCCGCTTGCAGCGAGCGCACCGACCCCTGCGTTAGGACCTGCTGCTGTAGCCTGCAAGGAACCGGCACACACAGCATCACCGACCGGCCCTCCGACCCACCTTTCCCTCTCCCGGTGGCTCCCCCGACCGGCACCCCCACCTCCAGCTTGCACCAGTTCTCCCAGTCTGAGAGACTGGGTGCTCAACCCCATGGCCGGCACACCGGGAGGCAGGCAGCACCCCCCTTCCCCCCCATTCCTGCCCCCTCACCCGGGGGGTCGGCCATGCCCTGCAGCACCTCCGCGTCTGTTCCCCTCCATCCAGCAGGCCTTACAACCTACGCCGGTGAAAAAAGGGATGCGGGGGACAATCTCCATTCCCCCGCAGTGGCCGGCGGGGTTGGGGGGTGGAAATATCCCCCTCACAAACACACACACACACGAGCTCCGGCACAGAGATAACCAGGGTGTCTGTTCCCTTCCCGGGGTTATCTGCTTGTGCCTCCAGTGTCAGAGTAACACCGCGCATTTAGAGCCACGATTTTGTTCTTAAACATAAAGGCGGGAAAAAAAAGAAAGAAAATAAAAAGAAAAAAAAAAAAAAAAAGAAAGAAAAAAAAAAAGGGGGGGGGAGTGGGGGGAGTGAGGGAAGAGTTATAAGAGTCAAAAGAAAAACATCCCAAGAAACGTCCCCGTCTGGCTCCAGCGGAGGTTTAGAGCAAACCGGCTCTCTGCAAAGGAGCAGGGCCCGAAGAGGGGAGTTGCCGGCTCCGCTCCAGGTGGACATAAACCAAAGAGATTTCTGTATGCCCGGGCAAAACTTTGAAGGAGGATTTCTCTCCGCTTAGCCGCGGAGACTTGCCCTTTCTGCCGCCGGGTCCCACCAGGGTCACAGCGGTTCCGCCAGCCGCGGTACCGGGCGGTCTCTCCTCATCTCCCCTACCCCCTTCCCCGAAGAGCGGCCAAGGGGGAGCCCGGACGGGAACCCCCACCTATTATAAGTAAGTAAACCAACAAACAGATAAATAAATATTTAAAAGCCGTAGGATTTCCCCTCTGCTCCTGCTTTGTCCTGCATTTCCCGTGCAGAAACTTCCCGGGCCCATGTCCCCGTCCCCCGAGGCGGGGATCGCCGCAGCTCCAGGGCCGCTCCCTCGACAGCCTGACACTGGCCCCAGCGGTGGGCTGGGGGTGAAGCCTCCCTAAGTGGGGGGTCCTGTGCCCAGACGGGACGAGCAGCACCTTACCTGTTCTTAGCGGCTGCTGCCCTGTCCCTTTGCCTGCGGTTTTTGAACCAGTTGCCCACTTGCGTGGGGGTAAGTCCCGTGGCCTGAGCCAGTTCCCGCTTTTTGCTGGGGTTGGGGTAAGGGTCCTGCAGGTACCACTCCCTCAGCAAATGCCTCGTCCTCTCCTTGAAGCAATGTGTCTTCTGCTCGCCGTCCCAGATGGTGCGGGGCAGCGGGAACTTCTTCCTCACCCGGTACTTGTCCACCGGCCCCAGGGGTCGGCCCCGCAGCTTCTCCGCCTCCTGGTAATGCGCTTCCAGCCAGAGGGCTTGCAGTTTGGCGTGGGACTCCTTGGTGAACTTGTGGTTCTCCAGGATGTGGTAGAGCTCCCGGTAGTTCCCCGTGTGAAAGGCCACGATAGCCCGGGCTCTCAGCACCGATTCGTTCTTGTTGAGGGCCTCGCAGGCCGCGGGAGCCACCGGCAGGGACCAGAGGAAGCGCCCCAGGCGCTCGATGTCCCCGCTTTCCTCCAGGGTCTCGCATACCCCGGCCACCTGCTGCGGGCTGAAATTGAGGATGGGCAGCTGGAACATGGAGGCGGCGCCGGGCTCCGATCCGCGCTCCGCGCACCCCCCGGCGATGCCCGCCGCCGCCGCGCACACCCCCGCGGCGGGGAAGCGGGCAGCGGGCCCGGCGGCCGCCCCTCGCTCTCTGCTTCTGGTTCCTCCGGTGTCGGCGGAGCTGCCGCGGGAGGGAGAGTGGAAGGCGGAGAGGAGATGGGGAGAGCTCAGCGGCTCCGGAGACTGGGGGCGGTGGGCAGGGGCGAGGCGGAGGAGGATGGAGCAGAGGGAGGGCGGGTGTGGGGGGAGGGAAGGAAGGAAAAAAAAAAAAAAAAAAGAGAAAAGGAGTAAAAAAAAAAAAGGGAAAAAGGAAAAGGCACAAGCACAGCTCGCCGCCGCCGCCGCCTTGCTGCGGGAGCGGCTGATTTGCTGCCGGGCTCGGCAGATTGGCTCCTGGGTTTCCATGGCGGGGCTGCCACTCACTGTCAGCTGCTGCCAATCACTGCAGCAAGCTCCGCACCGCCGGCCGGCACCACCTCCCCGCCCGCTCCCCGCCGAGCCCCGGCCCGCTCCGCTCCCCGGAGACCTCCACCCCAATGCCCTGCCCCTCTGCTCCGGGCTGGGGCAAAGCAGCGGCACAGTGCGGGGAGGGGAAGGGGGCACCCGGGACCCGCTGCGTTTTGCTGCTGGAAAGTTGAAGGGAGTCACCCCCGCTATGGGATGGCCGGGACCCCTCTACACCCTCCCCGGTAAAACTGTGGGTCCCGGCCCGGTGCTGCACGCACAGAGCTCGGCGTACGCGGGGTCGAAGAGGGGGATAAGGCAGAGCTGAGAAATCAGATAAAAAAACTGTCTGCAGAACAGAGACAGAGATGCTGGAAGTGTCAGTGGCAACGGATGAAGCGGTAGGAGCTCAAGGAGAGACGAGATTTAGGGAGATACTTCCCCTTGCCATTATAGGTGACTTCTCACCTCTGTTAAGATGAGCAGTTATCCGCAAAGAGCCCAGAGCCCTTCTCCGTTCAACTAAAGCTTTATAACTTTTTTTTTTTTAATTTTTTTTTTTTTTAACATTTAAAACCGTATTGTTTTCGGCTGAGTGGTCCTGAATAGACGTCGAGAACAGTCGCGGGGAGTGAGAAGTCATTTGTAGGTCAGAACAGCGACTTAAAGCAGATTTCAGGAACCTTTTGAAATATTGATCACCTACTGATAATCATTCCCCGCGGGTTTCGTCTCTCTCCCGAGCCCCGACCACGGGGCTGGGGGCTAGGAGAGCGCTCAGCAGCCCCTTCAGGGGAGCGGGGCAACCTCCAGCCGTCTCGGGGTAGGAATGGAATCACTTGCGATTTGTTTTTAGTAGACAAGAGTGGGGGGAGAGGAGCATATCAAGACACTATTTATTCTACATATAGCTGTTCAGTGGCAATTTCTTCCCTGGCACATTAGGGATCATGCTTGGAAAGGCAGCATATATTTTGAATTAAACTCAATATGTTCTCTCCTCTGTTATTTGCAATGCATTTTTTTCCCTAGAAAGCTTGTCAAAGCAATCCCCCTCTTAATTTGATATCTTGATGTCTCTTCCCTCCTTCGCTTTTCTTCTTTTTTTTATTTTGTTAGTTTTCTGTTTGTTTGCTTTCCTTTCTTTCCTTATTTAAGAATGCTCCTTCGCTAGTTGCCCGTAGACTGAAATTAAACAGATTTACATTTTCTCCAATCATTTCTCCGCAGAAATGGAGCTGGGCTGAGGCTTGCCATCTTTTCTTTAGTATCAAGTACAATTTGTCTTTTGCTTGTGAAGATTTGGTAAATCAGAAGGCAGATAGATAGCGCAGATGGTCGGAGGTGTCGGGTCAGATTATGGTACGCCTCAGTACAGTGCTAAGCTCATTCTGACGGAAAACCCTGATATTATTTTCACAGATCTACACAGTTCACTTGAAAAAAAACCCTTCGAGCCATTTACATCATTTATGTGAGGCTCACAGCTAGCGGGATGGAAAAGCTTTCAATACTGCTCATTTTCATAAAATCCGACAGAGCTGGGGAGACATAAAAGTACAGACAAAACTCACGAGTTCAGAGACACTACAAAGAAACTTAAAAATTAAAAGGGGAGACTCTTCGGCTTCACTTTACAAACCTATGTTTGATATGCCAAACGGCTTAGGAAAAAAAAAAGAAGGGGGGGAGGGGGAACTAAAAAAATTAGAAAAGTGGAAAATATCATCTCTTAATGCTGCTGAGGGACCGTCCCCTTCCACCCCATCTCTGTTCTCTCTGTCAGGGAAAAACAGAGTAGCTCAATGAAAGATCCCAAATAACCACTTCGGACAGGGATAAACAAAAAACCCCAAACTTGCTCGGGATGAACATCGGGCTTCCCTAGGGAGCGGGTGAGAAGGCGGCGACCTCTGTGGCAGGGGGAGCGTCCCCGTGGGCAAGGGGGCTGCTCCCTGGCCCCCCAGCCGGATCCACCGGGGCCCCCCAAAAGTATTCCGGGGTAGGAGCTGATAGAGAAAAAACTCTGCTTTGAAAAAGGTGGAAGGGTGAAAATGTTGTGCGAATGGGTAGCTAATTTAGACGGGCAGATGATGATTACTAATACTACTGTAGGTAAATTTTTCTTCTTTCTTTCTTTTTTTTTTTTTTTTTTTTTTTTTTCCTTAATTTTCTTTTTTTTTCTTTTTTTAAAGCATGCACATGATCTGGCGAGGGAGTTACTGGGCTGCAGCCTAATGACCACGAACAGAGCGAGACAGGGTCCATAATGAAAGCCAAGACTGTAGGCTAAAGAAATGAATCCTCATTAAGAGCAGCGAGAGCAGCTCGCAGGGGCGAGGGGCTGTCCCCCAGGTCCTCAGCCTTTGTTCCCCAGACACCGGCCCGGATGGGTAGATGCTGGCAGCCCTGCTGAGAGGGGAGAGGAAGACAAAGAAAAGGCAACATCGAAACGGACTCAGGAACCCTGTCCATTTAAAGGACACCCCAACCATTTAAAGGGTGACCTGAGAGGGGAAATCAGCCCCTATCCAGCAGATCTGCGCCCTCTCCAGCTGTGAACGCTGGAATCTGTGTTTGGGAAGTGGCACAGGGAGCCCAGGGAGAACCTGCTTGTGCCTGGATGGGAAGGGCCTGGGGAATCCTTGCTCTGTGTCACCATGGCCGAGACAGATCAGTTCCACCCCTCTCCGACCCCCAGGGGATTTTTCTCCGTGGCCGGGACCCCGGAGGTTTTCACCCTGTCCCGCCGCTCCGGAGGAGCTTTACGGCTGCTCCGGGCCCCCAGGATGGATCCCCACCCCGGGGGCAATGGTAGCTACTTTAATTTAGGTCACAGCTCTGACTCTTGAAACAGGTAGCGTGAGGAGTTATCCCCACAGAAATGAACCCACTGGAGAACAAAGAAGAAGGCTGTACATAAAAAAAATACTTATCAAAAATAAATGTCAGCAATGCATATCGGCCCGACGGCCTGCACGGACACGGTGTGTTCTCTGGCATCCCTCGCCTGGGGACTTAAAAGCAAAAATATGCTGAGCAATATGTCCATATACATTCATATCAACAGCTACCAACTACCCTGGGTCCCAGAATTGTGCTCTCTGGAGATTACTGATATAGAAGGAGATTCCAAACTCAGCGGAGGTGCAAATATATTATCTTTTAACCTTTGATTAGTATTAAGTGTTGCATTAAAAATTAAAAAAAAGTGCCCCCAAGAATGAGAAGCCCCACTCTAAAGGTCTCGGTAGGACTGCCGGAGATGTGGGAGTTCAGTGAGTGATGGTAACTGAGTCTGCAGCTTCGCTTGAGACAGCCGGAGCATCCGCAGTCGCTGAGGAGGGTACCTGGGGAATCAGCAGGGAGGTTTTGGCCTTAGAGTGGTACTGGCAGGACCTTCCCGCGTGCTCTGGGTCTGGCAGGGCTGGAGAGGGCAGTGGGAAGAGGTTTTTACTCCGCACCCTCGGTGGGACGGATCCTCAGCCGAAGAGTGCCCGCTGTCGCCTATAGAAAAGGTTACAAAAACCGTCAGCCCCTCCGGGGACCGGATCCGGGGTTTTTGGGAGCATTTGCCACCGAGCCATCCCGGGGGCTTTGGTGGAGGGAGGAAGCTCAGGCTCAGGATGATGTGGTAGTGGATGCTTGGTAGGGAAAAGGTCCGAGTTTCGATGTGTTTCCTGTGCTTGCCTTTTTTTAATATTATTTATTTATTTATTTATTTATTTATTTATTTATTTATTTATTAAGAGTGCGAGAGTGCAATAATTGCTGAAATAGGAGCTATCGATTGCTCCATTTATTCCTAAAAACAGTTATGTTTAAAGATGCAATCTGATTAAAATTAGGGAGAGTAGATTGAATTAAATTACTGATAACCGTCGAAAGAACAGAGGAGTCCCCAAAACGCTGTCGGGCTGACAGAGATATTAATCCACTTCTTGCTCTCAAATCACGTATTTATTATATCTTTGTTCTTTCGCGTATTATTTAGCTTACCTGTAACACAAAAGATCAGACTGCATCTGGTATATTTGATGTCAGAACACAGAAGCACTGAAGAGTAATTTAAAAATGGTTTGTTTTCTTTTTTAAACTGGTAGGGAAAGATCCCTCTTGCACAGGGCCCTTGTAAAGGCTGGGTCTACAGGCAAAAAGGATCTACCGCCCAAGACTTCTCTTTAATTTTCTTTGTAGCTACGAGTCTTTTTTTTTTTTTTTTTTTTTTTTTTTCCCCTTTTCTTTTCTTTTCTTAATTTTAAGTCTCTGATCCATCGGGATTTATTTGGCTGACTGTTTTACCTGCGGGAAAATACACACAACACCAGATCAACTCTTTAACCGAATTGCGTTCAAATAAAATCTTCACTCTCATTAAAATCCCGTTTCCATCAGGGTTTTCACTGATAATTCCAGCAAAAGCGATCAAACAAAAACCCAAAGCATCCAAATAAATACACAAGTTTTTTACCATTTCGGTGATTTTTTTTTCCCCCCTCAGTAACTCTTCTTATAACTATTATTTTCCCCCCTATGGAAAGTTTTCCTTTGGGAACAGATGGGGACAACGTCTGCCACGAAAACACTTATTGGACAGCAAGCATTAATGGGGACAATCAACCTGTTTGGGGGAAGGTGAAGAACCAGGATCAGATAGCCTGAGATAGTGTACAAATGCTTGTGGGGCTGGATGTATGGGGCTGGATGTATGGGGCTGGATGTGTGGCTCTGAGGTCGGGAGAAACACTTTGTCACAGCTGGACTGGGCACTGGCACTGAGCTGGGCTCCAGCTCACTGCAGATGAATTGGGGTCCCCGGTTTCTGGCGTGGGAGCCCCCTCTCAGCTTTGGATGCCCTGGGGGAGTCAGCGGCACCAATCCCAGGCTGGTCCAGCTCCTGGTCCATGCTCCCGGGCTTGGAAACAGGATTGGGGCCACCGCTGGAGGTGGGCATCTGCCCAAGGTCCTGCCTCAAGGAGCAAGTTTATCCCAGAACAGCCAGATGAGGGTGGGAATCGTCCATCCCCTACCCCGAGGAATTTCCATGCCTTTTTATTATTAATTTGGTTGGATGGTTGTTTTTTTTCTCCAAAAGACAAGAGGTAGGAGGTTCCTGAAGCTTGCCGAGTTGCCAGGGCCAGTACTTCAGCCTCCCCGCACTATCTGCTCATTGCCTTTCTGAGCTGGTTATTCAGGTTAAGGCACTTGTTTGGAACACGTTTACCCTGTCCCTGACACTCTCCAGCTGTCATCTCTGCCTCTCCCTGTGTCTCCAAAACACTGCAGGGAACCCCGCTTCCCTCTGATCGGTACACCCCTGTTTAGGCACCTCCGCAGCAGGGCAGACTCAAGGAGCACAAGGCAACGTTTCCCTGCTTTTTCGGGGAGGGGGTTTGGCTGAGGTGACCTGACAGATCTTCCCAAACTGGTTCACAGGTGCTGCTTAAGGGCACAGGGCTCCCTGTCCTCTCCGCGGAGGAGATCCTGGGTTTCTCTTCCCGCTCCATCAGCGGGGGGGCCGCCAAAACCCGAGGCGAGGGGTATGGAAAAAGAGGAGCCCACCGAGAGGCAGGGTCGGAGCTCCTCACTAATGGAGTCACGGGCCCTGGGGGGGCTGCCAGTGGGGGGGAGCGGGTTGGGGAGCCCTTTCTGAGCCCTGAACTGACTGTGTCTTTCGAGAGGAATGGAACCCATTCATCACCGATAATACTATAAAAGAATCCTTCCTGCTTGCCGGCCAATAATGGAAGTAGTTTTTTATGGCTTTAGGGATTGTTGGTTTTTTTGTTTGTTTGTTTTATTTTTAGAGGGATGCTATTGGGAACCAAGGAAAAACAAACAGGGCGGACCCAGTGGGACACAAAGCCGTCCTTTCTGCAGCTTCAGAAACGTCTTTTGATGGGTGCAGAGCGATAACCTCCGGTCGAGGGTCCTTGCAATAAATAGGTGCGCTAAAAGGAGTTGTGGGGTCCTGAAAAGCACCACTGGGGACCAGATCTTTACAGTCCTTCGGAGGAATTAACCAGGAAGTCCCCGCTGGCTTTATCCAAAGCCTGTTGCAAAGACTGACAGCCTTCCGGGTGAGCTCGGGTCCTTGGATCTGTAGGAATACCAGAATCCCTTTACTTCGCTGTTTAAATTACCGGGCCACAGCGAGGTGTTAATGAGCATCATTGAAGTTAGCTGCTACTCTGCTATTGAATTCCTATATCTTTAAGTATGGGGATCTTTAAGAGACTTGCCTAAGTCAGGTCAAAGCTTTGAAGAGTTTTCTCCCTGGGTTTTATTGAATGATTTGGCAAGAAGGGTTGCAGAGCAGCAATTGCGGAGGCCCCAGGAGCATCTAGGAATTAAGTGTCCCTTGGGAGACGGGCAAGGAGGTGACTCCCGTCTCCCAGGACAGGCAGGGATAAAAGGTGTTCGATGGGAGCATTACGGAAGTGCTCCTGGAAAGGATGGAGCCCCGCAGCCAGCGGCGTGCGCAGGGCAGAGGCTGCAGACAATGTGGCTTCCAAAAGAACACGCCGTTTTCCACTTGTCTCTCGCTCTTTTCCTTCCCCTCCTTCATCTCTGACCTGAAGCCAGGTAGGTCAGCTGCTTCTCTTTGAAGCTGCTTTTCTTGTTGGTTGAATTGACTCTTGAAAGCAGCATCACAGCTGACCGACATTCGTGCTACAGGTGTCAGAAATAGTTCTCTCTCCGTCTCTTAAGCCCTTTTTCTATTTTCCCTGTCTTTTCTTCTTTCATCAGACATGCTGATGTCTTTTTCCCAACCCCTCCACTCTATACCGTCCCTCATCGCATTTATTTTGCTTTGCTCATTGATAGTGTGAAATGCATCCTCTGCTTCAGTAATCTCAACAGGCAGTTTAAAAACAACCCGTTGCTAGTTTAGAGGGAAGTATCATACTGTAGGAATGCTTTTTAAATTTTTTTTTCTTTCCTTGTAATGCTGCACATAAATAAATAAATAAACAAAATAACCCACACGAACTTGTGTTGAGCGCATCAGAGCTCCCCGGGGCTGGTGACATTCCCCAGCATCTTCGATGTGAAAGCACAGTTCCAGGATGTAAAGTGTGACACTTTAATTCGTTTTAAAACTGTCAGAGGTCTGGGCCGCACCTTTAGACATGAGGTATAGAGGAGAGAAGGCTTTACACCAACCCCACACCTGCTCCTCACTCCCTGCACCGCTTCCCCTCAGCTGGATCAGCAACACGCGTGGGACCCGGAGGGGTGAATAGAGCAATTTACGAGCCGCAACCTCTTCTTTTTGTGTGACAACCCGAGGCATGTCTGTGTGTGTTTAACCCCCCGGCACGTTTCCAGAAGAAGCCCCGCTCCACCGGCGCTGCCCCCGCTCCCCGGCTGCCCGCCTCCCGCTCTCCCCGGCAGATGGAGCATCCTCATCGCTTTTCACCCACGGCTGGCGCCGCTGGCTCGGCCCTCCGCCCCGAAGCCCTCAGAAACGTTGATCTTTCCCTCATAACTCTCACTGTTACGGCAGACGGGTGGGTTTTGAGGGGGCACGCACCCCACTGATATGACCCCGAGGGAGCGGAGGGCTGCGGTAAAATGGACTCAGCCCCTTCGGGCGGTAAATGAAGCTGCTCCGTCCGGGCTTCCCGTCCTGACAGCCGGCAGCTGCCACCTTTGCTTTCACCTATCCTACTCGTCCCCGGCAAGGAGGGCGGTGAGGGGGTGTTTTCTTTTGTTTTTAAGACATCTGTGTTTTAGACACCTGACGGGGCTGAGCTGCCTTTCCCCTTCACCCGCCCCGGGGCGCGGGGGCCTGCGCGGCCATTTTCCCGCCTCACTGGGGCAGGCGGCCGGGAGGGAGAGAGACGAGGCGGTGCTCAGCCCTCGCCGGGGGTGAAGCGGGCCCTTCCTCGGGGTGCGGGGCTCCTCCCGGGGTAGGTTGGTTGCGGTTCTGGGCCGCCTCTGTTCCCCCTCCCGGACGGCGGGGACGAAGCTGAGGGAGAGGGGCGATATCTATGCTCTGGGCCGCTCCTCTTGATGGCCCTGGGTGAGGCTCTGGCGGCAGTCATGGCTCTTACAGCCCCTTCTCCTTCAGGTAGCGCCTCAGACAGTGCTGGGCCACCAAATCCTGGTCACTTTCCCAGTGCTGATGGCCCCCCCCAAAATACAGCGGGGCCACCTGGCTTGCTCTGTCACCTCTTTCCTCTGGGAAGGACTCGCTTCCTTGTGCCGCCATTTTGTGGCACTCACCTGAGGTCCCGGTGCTATCCCAGAGGATGGTTGGTTTTTTTTTTTCCTCTTACCATTGTGACAAAAATCAGTTTAATTTTTAAATTCCGGGAATTTAGGGAATAATCTGCAGCAATATCGTTTTTGTTTAGTGTATGCCTGACTGAATAAAATGTGGCAATCCCGTAGATGTTTGACTTTGGAGGACAGACATGTCCTTAGGTAGTAATGAAGGTGCTGTGCATAATGCCCGCTGGCACTGCAGTTATTAAAATACAAGTGTTAGAAACAGGGACTTGATAAACAAACAGCCCTTCAATTACGTTAACTCAGATATAATAACTCGTCAGGAAAGGGCTTTGATGGTGATAGAAACTGTTGAAATGGGTTTTGGAAAAAGGTGGCCCCTCCTCACCTTAAATGCAAAACTCTCCTCACAGGGTTCCTAAAACTGTTGAAGGGGTGGAACAGAGGGGACATAAACAGCACAATGAGAGGCACATTATTTTTAAGCAGAGATAAAATGTTAATCTAGAATTGTGAACTATTAAATTTCAAGAAGAATATAATAACCAGTCACTTAAGAGATCCTTAAACAGTAATGAATGGCACAGGAGAAATGCAGGTTGCTCTCAAAAGAGCCCTCCTGGAATGAAAATTATTTATACAAAGCAAACATAAATTAATACTGTTGCCCGGCTGACAATGGGTAGAATTGAGCATTTGATTTTAAAGGAGAAATTTTCCTGATAAAGTATGGGTATTTTTCTCCTTTTAATCAAGAACCTAGAAATGGCTGTTGTTGAATTAGTATGAAGCTACTCCTCTAACTGCTATGACAAGTGGCATTAATATTAGTGTTATGATAATATCTGGAGCCTCCATCAGGCAGCTTTTTCATGTTTCCTCCACTTAATAAAATCCTGTAATACATAAAACTTTATTGCCACAATTGAATTCCATATAACTGCATTTATTAATGTGATACAAAAATGCAAGATGCATAATAATATTTTTCTTCCGACAGCATTCTCAGTGGCACCATTAGAAATAATATATACAATTAGAAGCTGTCTTACTTGCTACTGTGTAGTACATATTTCTCTTTAACAAAAATAACAGACCCATATGAGAATATCTTCTCAAATTTTCATCTGTAGTTGGATGCTGCTTTTCTCCAGTAGGACCAAGAATCAGTTTTTACTATATTTGTTGACTAGTGTCTTGTGTGTCCTCTTAATTCATGTCTTTTGCAGTTGCTTTATTTTGCATATATATATATTCTTTGCATAAATTGTACAGTAAACTTAAAAAAAACCCAAACACAAACACTTTAATTCTGTTTCCCTCCTGCAAAAGCATTCAGAAGAGTAATCTAATTGTCTTAGTGACTAGACGATAGAATAGTATATATATGTTAATAATATACATCTGTACAGTCTGCTCTGTTGGTGAACTTTGTGTTGTGAATTCTGTGATTTATAAAAAAATGACCAGAAATTTACTGTTTTTTAAAGTAATGTTTGTGCTTTTTATTATGTATTAATCTGTGTATCTTTTATATATGCCTCAATGTCTTGTAGGTTTTATAGTCAAGGAAGCAACTAACAAATGCTGTTAAGCTGTTTCTGAAGACAAACTAATTTTTGCATCCAAAGAACTACATAATATTTTCTTTCAGATTGTGTGAAAGCAAAAATACTCTGCATTGGCTTGAGGTAGTATTTTTTAGTATTCTTCTTAGTATTTTCAGAAAATGTTTTTTTTGCTATCTTGTTTCCAGGCACCAGGAACAAGGGTTCCAAGCTTTTAAATACATTTGGTAAAACTATTATCTCTTTCTCAGCGTTTTTATCACAGCCTATACTAATCCAGTCACTTGGATTAGGTGTTCTGATCCTCACTTAACTATTAGGCAAATTCATTTCTGTCAAACATCCAGCATTTTAGATGCTCCCCCTCACCCCCTCCTGTTTCCACAGTCTCAGTGCTCCAGTATGTAGCTTAATGCCACTTTAGTTCCATTCTGCAGTTGTTTTCCATTCCACTTTATCCTGGATTAGGATCTCATCCTCATCTCCAATTTGTTGTAGCTCTACTTCTTACACAGTACTAAGAGTATGAGCAAGCCCTTGTGGGACAAGTATCAGATAACTTTGCTTAATGTTAATTATATGGGAGCTAACTAGATGTACTCTGTTCTGATAAAATGGTGAGGGCACCCTTTTTAGAAGACTACATGACTCCCAAGTTGTTTAAAACCCTGTAACTGAATTTCTGCACGAAGCAGCACTATACAAACAGAATAACTCTGGAGTAACCAGGTTTCCATTGCATATGAATTCTGTCTTTAATGCATATACCTTCTGATTTAAATGTCCTTTACCAATAGTATGGAAGGAGTGTACAGGGTGGGTAAGTAGCTTTTGCATTACCAGTGTTGAAGTCGATAGGCTTAGTAAACCAGCTGGAGCAGAGGCTGCACATTTTGTACACAAGCCTCTTTTCTTGCATTCTTTGTGCCCTCTAAGAACATTAAGCCTCTCAAAGACATAACTGCTCCAACAACAAACTTTACCCAGAATATATACCTCCTATTTTTCCCCTAAATGTGGTTTAGACTTTCTAAGAGTCCATTACCAATATCAATGAGAAATTTGTTTCCACTAAAGTGTTTTCGATAATTCAGGTGCAGTTTTCCCTTTTATCTTAAAATGTATGGTATTGTCTTGAGATTTTGATTTATTTATTGTATCAGTAAGACTTCTAACTGTGTAAATCTTTCAATTGCATTTTTCCATGACAGTTCACACAATGAGTGACAGGCTTTTGAGCAACTTAGACAAACTTCTGCTGGAGTTTGGTAGGTCATTAGATAATATATTTTTATATTGATAATTAATAATGCAGTACATACAGTGATGTTTTGTGCTTTCCATGGTTATATTCATATTAAATAAATTTATAGTATTAAGGTTTTTATGTTTTTCCTACATGTTTTGTTAGTTGTGTGGTTGTGAACGGGCTGCTAACAGCTATTTCAAATGCTATTTATTTTGTTGAAATCTTTGTTAATCAGTGTTTGTGCAATTAGTTTTGCACCACATACACTTGTTTCACAGCTCAACTCACATATATGTGTGTGTATATATGCAAAATTGTTTTATTTCTTCTTAGTTTTCCAGCTAGAACAAACTTCTTATGCTAAGGAACAAGTGAAGCAACAGATAAATTGTGAGTAGTGATAGACTATAATTTTATTAAAAATTAAACACACTGCTTTTGTTTCATTAGTTCTGGTACATGTTCTGTGTGCTTCAGGGGCGGAAGCAAACCTAATAATGAAGGCTGTCCTTTGTCCTGCTCTCACCCTACCTCACTTTTTGCTATCAATACTTGCTCATTCTCCCCAGCAGACTCTGCTTTTGCTTGTGACTTTTAGCTAATGCTGCTCAGCTGTCTCATGGACAGCCAGTTTCATGCTGCGCCATTTCCTGCTCTTGCTCTGCAGCTCCTCACAGTCACTGTCAGTTCTTTGATTCAGCTGTGCTTGCTCAATGCATCTGCCACTTGCCTCCCTTTCTTTCCTCATGTTTTTTGTTCTTTCTAGATTTGGACCTCTGCCTCACTGCTTCTTCTCTCTTTCTGATTTCCTATAATAATGAAAGTTCTCTCAGTTGCAACTACCTACTCAAGCCTGGTACTTTTTTTTTTTTTTTTTTTTTTTCTTCAAGCAAGCAGCTGGTAATTTTATTTGAAATTCCAAACAGTAAACCCAATGAGAAAGTCTTGTCCCACATCAAATTCCTTTCCCCCAAGACTTAAAAGGCAGCATAATATTGTGGACAGAGGTCGGGACTGACTTGTTTTTTAACCATACTACTATGTGGTATCACTCACTCATGAGAATAGTTGTGGTAGAGAAACTATACTTCAGGCAGTCTGAGGACATCTGTGCTCATCACTGATACTTAATGAGTAGATATTGAAGCTTGTAACCTTCAGGAAAAAAGAACAAGAGATAATTCTGTCCTAATTGGTGTTCCTCTTGATGGCAAGATATCTAATAATCTTGACTGATAGATCCAAGCAATTACTTATTCATTAAGGAAGATTATCAATATTAAATTGAAGCATCTTAAATATTAAAACATCTGTAACACTGAATCTGGTACACCTAGAATTCTGTCTTAATTCTTCAGTCACATAATTGAACCTTAGTATTTATGCAAGCTTGTGTTAAATGAGTGTGCTCTTAGGGAAAATGCAAAGGCTGTGTAGTAAATTTGCATACCTATTTCAGAGACACTTCAGTATGTGTGAACTCACAAGCAACAGCCAAACTTTTAATAGTTTGGGTTAAATCTTTCAAAAACTTACCCACAAATAAATCCACTGATTTAATTTTGTCTCTGTATTACTTGGCAGAGGAACAGTTGTAGCATTCAGCCTCGACTTTTAGTGTGAGATTCATCAGGCTTTTTGGCTTGAGTCCCTTTAATAACCAGTGGAGGGAAATAAGCACTTTTAGGGTGTGATTTGTTTTATCCCAAATAGAGAGCTGAAAGTAGATTAGATAAAGCAAGCTTTCAAAAATGTTCACTTGTTTCCCCTGACTGTAGCTGTAGCCATGGATGCCTAATTCTAAAGTAGGTGCCTGCTCTGTAAAGTTGGGTGAGTTGGATCTCATCCCCAAGGTTCTTGCAAAAGTAGAGGGTGAGTAGAACAAGTCTCACTTGTCACAGGAGTTCTCATTCACAGAAAATTCTAAATAATTCTAAATTAATATTAAGTGTATAGGTTTGTTTCTATAATAGATATTTTGTTATTACAGATATGTCATATCCAGGTAAAAACCAAAATGTCACCCACAGGATCCTTCCAAACACACTCTTTTTTTTTTTTACAGAGAAGCATATGCAAGTTGTCCAATAGTTATGCTTCATGCTGGGCTATAGCAAGTTACTGATTTAAGATATTGAAAATATTAAGATATTGAAGATATTCAGAATAACTTAAGATATTGGAATACATTGAGGATCTTTTGCTTTTCACTGTCTGATCTTCCTCTCTGAGAAGTATTTGGTTTTTGTTCTTATGTGTTTTTTTCTGGTATAAATGCAGCTGGCATTGAAAGTGAGTGTATAGCAAGCACTGCAAAACCAGACCCAATCTTCAGTATTGAACATGAAGTTCTGGTGCAGTAATTCAAACAATTACAGATGCATCTTGCAGAACTCAGATACCTTTCCTGGTTAGGTAGATGAGAAGGACAAGATGTCTGTGAATGACTTATCTTTAGGGCCACCAACTTTGGCATACAGCACATGAGGGCAGCAGTGATGATAGGGGATGATTTGCCAGTAATAAATCTGAAACCTTGTTTGAAAAAATATGAAATAGTG
Source organism: Heliangelus exortis (assembly GCF_036169615.1). Classification (NCBI taxonomy): domain Eukaryota; kingdom Metazoa; phylum Chordata; class Aves; order Apodiformes; family Trochilidae; genus Heliangelus; species Heliangelus exortis. Next base: position 5,500,466 of record NC_092426.1, on the reverse strand, counting down.
CAAAAAAAAAAAAATGCACCTAATTGTGGTCATTGCATTGCAGCACGAGTATGCTGGGTAGTTCTCCCAGCTTTTACCTGTAAAAGAGAACACTGATCATGTTCAAAAATTTAGATTCTTTATTAATCTCATTACATTCAGAAAATGTAATCACCTGTCTGCTATTAGAAAAGGCAGAATTAAGAATCTTCCTTGGGAGTCACTGCAGATATCATAGTGCTTGAGGATTAGTTGTTATAATGCTTTTTTTTCATTAATCAACCTCTCTTCTATATTAATTTACTAAAAATAAATTATTGATAATAATATGAATAACTTACATTGTTAATTTACACATTCCCACCTTGAGTAAATTCCATTTTTATTTTAATTTCTCCGTTTCTAGTAAAATTTGCATACATGCCTTATATTCTTCCCTTCTTGTAGTCAGCTTTCCCATTAAAAGCATTCATGCTTCTGGACCTCTAAAAAGAGAAGTAATGTGTGAATGAGACCTTTATCTGGAGCAACTTCTGTGCTTCATTCAGTCTCCCCTATTGCAAACATTACTGAGGGCAAAGTGGCTTGCACCTTGCTTTCCCTGTCTTCTACCAGTGTCTGCAGACACTGTGAACTGCAAAAAATAAAAAGAAGGATCAGTTCTAGCTGTTAAGAGTGGTGTTCTTTCTGCCACTAATAGTTACTTCAGCCTTGTATAGAGTGGGGTGCAGAAACAGAACAAAAAAGTTTTTTCTTCCAAAGTCAGTTCACAGTATTAGATGAATAATACTGCAAAGTTGAAAGTTGAATTTCCCAAAGTTTTTGACTCCCTTTATTGTTGCTTTGCTTAACTGCAGGGGGTCCCCTCATCTGGTTCTATTGAGATGAGGTATTTTGGAAGAAATTTGTAGTCATTCTGAATGTAGGCTTCATGGGTATGTCGAAAATACAGCAGCTTACTTTTAAAATTTATTTTTAATTCCAGTGTATACTGTACAAATCACTGAAAAAAAGAATGAAATCGCGAGGTTGCAGGAAAATATAAATAACAGCAATGATGCAATTGCTGATCTGCAAAAGCAAAATGAGAGCAGCAAGGAGAGCTGTAATGCGTAAGTATAACCTAGCCTGAGCTTTGAGTTCTGGTTGTCATTCAGAAATTCAGAGAGGAAGTAGTGTAATAATATTTATGTTAAAGAAAATTGTAGCATTTTCCTATTTTTTTTTTTGAGCTGCAAATTATCTGGTACAAAAAGTGCAGTATTACCCACCCCCTGAAAAAAAAAGTAAATTATAGAAAACCGGACTACATTTCAGTCTGTTTTATTTTTTAATTAGAATCAATAGTTTTCAGGGATCATATGTATTGTTAAAGTATTCACTTAGTAAGGTAATAGAAATAGTTTTTCTGTATTTGGATGCATTTGGCTTCTGTCAAATCTGAACAGTATTAAGAATAATGTTACAGTGGTTTTTTTACCTAGAAAAAAAGTTAATAATTATCAGTGACAATAAGACTCCATTATATTCTTTGTTTACTTCTGAATCAGGCTTCCTGAAACTTTCTACTCTTTGTTCACAGCATGTTTCAGATTACTTTTTGTTGTGTGCATATTCTCCCATAGATGTATGATACAGATATGTGTGCATTTCTGCTAGCAGTTTTTGGTATAATTTTTACTGCAAAATTGTTCTTCCAGGTGCACTTTTGATCAATGCAGTGGGCTTTAGTTCACTGTTTTCTTGATAGAATTTTTAATGTCAGACTATTAGTGGAGGTGTTAAATGTAGATCACTTTTGGATCTTAGTAATTAGAAATTTCTCAAGCAAAAATTTGGCTACAAGGAGTTATTTTATTACTTGGAATGTCTGATTTGAAAAAATGAAAGTCTCAGGTGTTTGCAAGGGCAGCTAAGAAGGCAGATTTGTATTTGACAATACAGAGGGTTTGGCCCATAGGATACAGTTTTCATTGCAGTGTTCATTGTTTCACAATTTGTCTTGTTCCTTAGCAGATGAACTGATGACTTGTTAGCAAATTCCATACTTCTGGGGGGGTTTGCAATTATTTTCCCACAGATAAGTACTTGACTGAAACTGTCTATAACATATGTTTGAAAATTTCTTTAGGATCTTACTGGAAAATGTGGTTGCTTTTAAGAATAACAAGGAGGAAGAGAGAAAATTGGGTTCCTTTCTAAGTTTATTTTAAACTATTGTGATAATAAGAAAGAAGGGAATAATTAGTGAATGCAGTGGGTATAGTGGATAGTTTTTTGAATCATTTGACATACCATACAGAATTGTAGCTTTATCATAAAGAGAATTAGGAAATTATTTGTTCTTTACAAGAAGATTACTATTTCCCTTCACATTAAATTCCTGTCTCTGATGCAGTATAAAATAAACACTTTTGTAAGTTTCTGAAACCATTTACACTACTTCCTTAGCTATCTTTTGAAGCTGCAAATCTGTTTGCAAATCACAGACTGTTAAGCAACCCAAATAAAGAAAAAAATTGAGTGTAGAACTAAGGATCTGATCTAAATTTTAATCATTGAATTCAATAGGTTTTGGCTCAGGTCCTACAAAGAATAATTAATGGCATTAGTGTAAAGAGACTGAAAATGAGAAGTGACTCATTAATGAATACATGTATTCATAGAAGGACAATGCATGCAGAAGAGTAGAGACTTTGTGTCTTAAATTATTGAAAATGTCATTTAACGACATACTGAAGACTGTGATAAACAAGCCCTAGATATAAGATCAAACAATTAGAGCACTTGCATATTAGAATCATCTTAAACGTCTAAAATTTATTCTGGTTGATACTCCATATGGACTGGCAATGAGTCTAATGTTGGTTTTGTAAAAACAGATCTTGTTTGGGAGTCACAGTCACCCTCATAGCTGAGTAATAGCCAGTAGTGCTCAACAGAGCTCTAAAGGAAATAACTTTTTTTCTGGATTACAAGATATTGTTGTATATTGAAGCATGTTTGGAGACTTTGAACAAAATGGAGGATTCTTACATTCAACAAGTCTACCAAAATTATGATACATGAAATAGAAGTATTGGGATACTGCTGTGTTTTCTAAAGCAATCCATATTGGTCTGTGTAACAAAAACTGAAGGCACAAAAATACCAAAATGAAATATGTACTTTTAGACAAGTGGTGACATTCTTCTAAGATTTAGTTTCTTGAATAATTCTGACTAGAAATGTTGTTCCCAGAACAATAGGAAGTGGTGAAATACTACTGGTGGAACCTATGCAGATTTTATTCAGATTTTTCTGAGTTTCTGTTTATTTGGCTTATTTTATTTTATTTGGGGGGGGTGTGTTCAAAGATAGTGAGATGGAAATAAATAAATAAATAAAAAGCCAGATAAACACAGAGTGTGGCTATTATGGAAAATAAATTGTTGGCTTGTCCCATTAGCTACACTGCAGGATATTTGTATTGCTTTCAGATTAGTGTGGATAAAGATTTTTTTATACCTTAGCTGATGAAAGGAAGGACAAATAAATGTGATAGCTACCAAGAGCCTCTGTGAAACAGTGATGAATTTGGCAAAGTGGTAGATAATCTGCCTGAATACTGTATACCACATTGTGTTTACTAAACAGTGTTCTTGTGCTATATTTTTTTTTTTTTTTGCATGTGCACAGAATAGATGTGAACACAAATGTAACACACAGTGTGGTTGGCACTCATATAATAAAAGCTCTATGACTTTTTCATTGCTTTTTTTTTTTTCCTTCCTCCAAAGAAAAAGGTAGAGTTTTCTGAGGAGAAGATCAGTGTTTGTATGCCAGTATATTTTTATATCAGTGTGTTGTTTTCCACTTTTTAAAAAACTCTGATCCTTCATAAGTTCATCTTTCTGCTGTATTTGCAGTACATATGGTAAAGTAGCATTTTGTAATTACATTTTGTTTTACCAGTGGAGTCAGAAGGTTAGTGGCAATAGTGCTAAATTTCCTGAATGGATGCTGCTGTTTCTCATTCAGCTTTTTTATTGACAAACTTTGCTGCTGTTATAAATGTAGATTACACTTCGGGCTTTCCCACTGCCTGGAGTACCTTATTTTTTGTTGAAAGCTATTGGAATTCAGTTCAGCAAATTAATTTTCATGTCTTTACTCTTCATGTGTTCCTTTGGTGGAAGTTGCATTAAGTTAGCTGCTACTGAAGCCTCTATTTTATTCCACTTTTGAAGTGATTGTCCAAATGAATGTTCAGCTCTGTGTGTTTGCATGTTTCATACTCTCCAGTTTAGAGCCTTGGGCCATACTCACATCCAAAAATGCCCTTTACCTACCCTGCTCATGAATATGCAGTGCAAAATGAACCACACACCCTCAGTTGCTCTCACCTGTCCAGTAATGAATTACTTGTTCAGTTGCAACCCTGTTCTGTATTGTCACTTGTCCCCTTCTCCATGTTGGTGTAACTCTTTAAATGTATCTCTGCTGCTCCAGGTCCACTTAGTCTCTGCAGTCCTAATGGATTTTTGCTTCTTCTGTTTCTTCAGTGTTTAGCTTTGAAAGTGTCTGTGTATGTGGTCTTAAAATTGGGTTTGGTGTGTACATCTAGGACAGATAATTTCACTCAGACCACTTCATTGTAGAAGTTTGTGTTGCCTTAGGGTAGCTTGTATTCAGGGCAAAAATCTATAAATTATAGATCACTTTAAACCCTGATTGGAGAGAGGGTGTGCTATCCTTTTTTTTTTTACAGAAGGTTCCTTTGGAAGGAGCATGTGATTGTTTTCCATCAGAAATAGGATTCCTGTCCTACTCTAGCCCAGTCTTTTTATGTGGTTCAGCCACCATCTGAATCTCAGCTCTCAGCACCTCAAAAGTTGGATCTTGACCACCTGTCATTACAGAGATTATCATCCCTGAATGAGCAGAGTGTTTGTCACATTTTTAGCTCAGTAGACCTAAGTAATTTTTCTTTTATTTCCTGCACTTCACAAGACTTTAGTGTCTGTTATGTCTTATGAAGGTTTGGAGGCTCCATACACCAGAGGTTTCTGAATTTGTTTTTTACCCTCTTTAAGTTTTAACATCCTGACTATTTGTTCAGTTACAACTTTCTGTGAAAATGTCTTTTCTGGTACCTGTCACCTCAGCCATCCAGGCTCCTTACACCTTTTCTTCAGTCAACATGCTTTCTTTTTAAAGACCCATTATATACCTCTCCTAAAGATCACACATCAATTTCACTTGAATCAGAAAGTTTATCTGCCTGTTTTTCTGGAGTCCCCTCATCCAAAAAGAGGCATCTCTAATACCTGGATGTTGAGAGATCACTGTTAGTTCATGGGTTGTAAATCCTTCATGTATTCCCTGAAGTTGCTGTGCTTCCAGTACAACCTGCAACATCCAGCTGTAAGAAAAATAATTCTGGTGGGCTGTGTCACAGCTCTTACATCATAGGAGATTCCTGAAATGAGAAGATGAGCAAAAATTGGATGAATTGTGTTTCAGGACCATTGGAGAGGAGACCACATGAGAGGAGATCCAGGCTGAGCATTATTACAGAATGTGGGACCTAGTGGTTTGCTCTAGGGGATTCTTGCTAGGAACTGGGTATGAGCCACTGAGCACCTTTTTTCTGGAGACAGGTTTCTGGAATGGGTGCATTTAACAGTGTAGACATATTATATAGCCAGATACCAACTGCATGGAATATGAAAATATATGGGAATTATGACTGAGAGGTAGAAAAGAATATTACTTTACAGCCAGTGAAGTTCAGTGCTTGTCAGCCATTAATTTATGATTAAATATTAGCTGGTGTGTCTTCCTCTAGAGGTGGAATTTGAGTTTTAATCTAGTCAGGAAGAGATGGTGTGGGGACCTGTGACTCCAGGCTGCCAGGCCAGTGTTCCCAGTGTCTGAATTATTGTACTGAAGACAGCCAGCTCTTTCTGGCTGTTTCTCTGAGCAGGACTCCCTTAGCAAATGAAGGAAATTTTGAGTTTGTGAGTGCTGCTTGCATCTAGGTATGAGATAAGTGCTGGTGATACTGATGAGACCAAAGTTGTGTGCATCCCTGCAAGAAGGTTGTGCATATCTAACAGATTTACTGATGTCTCCTGAGTACCTAATACGTGGATTTAGGTGCCTAGCTCCTAATAAAGGGGTTCACTCTTTACTCCTTAACAAAAGCTTTACAGTATTTGTTAATCATATATATATATTCTTGAATTTACAACTTTAAAATCCTAAGAAAATAAATGTGTGAATGTAAAAGCCTTCTGTACTAAACATGTTTATATTTGGCTTTCAAAACATTAAGGAAATAATTTGTTCTAGTAAGCTACCTAAAGTAACTTGAAATCTTCGTCTCTCTGTTTCTTACTTAGGAAAGACCACTTATATGATTTTTAAAAATTTATTTCCACTTTTTCCACAGCTGGAAGCCCACCTATGCAATTCTTAGCAAGCATGAAGAATATTTGAAAAATGAACTTGAAGCTTTACAAGAAGCTATAGAAAATGAGAGGTACCTATGAGTGTGTGAGATGAGGTTTCTAGCAGTATAACTCACTACCCTGTCTAAACTTATCCAGCAAGGATAGTGCAGTCTGCATCAAAACACTGTTGCAGAATTTTCCAGCTGATATACATAACAGAGTAATTAAAAGAATTTTTGTTTTACATTCTAATGAGGTCATGTTATTTTGTATTTACCAGTGGAATAGGATAAAGTATGACTGCTTCAAATTCAATTGCTTCCCAAATGCCTATTACTGTTTTTCAGAACATTGTTCAATTGCCTACAATTTCAACAAAACCCCAAGAAATAAAAGGAATGATTGTTTTAGCTTTGGCAGAAATAAGAAATATCAGAGCATATTTACAAGAGCATATGGAAGTTTTATTTATGAATGATTTTTTTTGCCATTATTATGAAGTATTCATGTGTACTGTGATTTTAATAGTTTCAGATATTTAGATTTGGGAAGACTTTTTTGAAAATACACAAGACTTATGTTTTTTTCAGAAGTATTATTTAATTGAACCTAAGCCTTTAAATTCATATGTGAGTAAGATAAAAGGGACGGTCTCAAGTTGTACCAGGGGAGGTTTAGGTTGGACATTAGAAAGAATTTCTTTCTGGAGAGGGTGATCAGACATTGCAATGGGCTGCCCAGGGAAGGGGTGGATTCTCCATCCCTGGAGATATTTCAAAAGAGCCTGGATGTGGCACTCAGTGCCATGGGCTGGGAACTGCAGTGGGAGTGGATCAAGGGTTGGACTTGATCTCTGAGGTCCCTTCCAACCCAGCCAATTCTATGATTCTATGATTATAAGTAAGATAAAAATTAGAAGCATTCAGGTAATTTTATGCTTTTCTTCATATGTGAATACAAATGGCATATGATCATTAGAATATACAAATCAAGTTCTTGTATACTGCTGTATATTCTTCAAAATAACCACGAAGTATGCAAATCCTATTAGATCCTAAAAAAACAGGGTAAGTGGTTCAGAAAAGCCTGGTCTACAACCATTTTAAGACCAATTGTGGGTAAGTTTCTAGTCAGCATTAACTGCAAATTCAGTTCTGTTTGGTAAGTGGCATTTCAGTTGTTTTGTCTTCATTAATTACATTCTGCACTTTTAAGAAATTATTACTTGTGCAATGTAACTGCCTACATTCAATGGAATAAAGATGAGACCCTGATGATTTTCAGTTAAATACTCAGAATGTGGTGTGCAAATTTAACTCTCTCAAGTTCTAATTAACAGCCAGGTAAAACTGATCTTAATTTTAGAGAGGTTGCTCACCTTTACAGATCTGCTTGTGAAAGGGAAGAAGTTGGTTAGCCCTATGGTGACAAAGTCATGGCAGAGCCATCTAGATGTCTAAATACTAATTTAGAAGTGTAACTTTAGGTAATTTAAGATGGTGGCTTTGATTATTTTGTGTTCTTTTTGCCATTTGTCCAAGACAGCAGAAATAGCACACCCAGTAGCCTTTAATTAAATCATTTAGTAGCTTATCTGTTTTCTTCCTGTTCAGAGCTCTAAATTTGGTGAAAAATCAGGCTAAATTGGCTTTCTATGAGTATATGATTAAGCCATTTTGGCTTTCACTAATTTAAGCTGACAAGCCAAAGAAGCATTACTTTTAAATTGCTTCTTTAGATAACTAGTTTCCATTCCAACATGAAAGTGTTTGGTCTGTTTTCCTGAGCTTAATTATGAGACGTCATGACTATAAGTAATAAAATAAATTGAATTCATGTATTTTACAAATGTGATCTCTTAACTATAGTCCCTCTTTACTGAAGCATTTGATGATATATTCAAATCATCAGGATGTGCATTCAGCAGATTCTAGATATCTAAATGAGGAAGAAAAATAAGTATGTTTAGAACTTTATGTACTGAGCATTTGGAGGCACTGAGGACATACTGCATCAGATGGGAAGATGTTTCAAAAAGATGGGCAGATCAGTTTGCATTTAATTAGGGACTTATAATGGAGGTTTTTAAAATATTCCAATGAGGGTTTTTTTGTGTGTGGTTTGTTGGGTTTTTTTTTTATTGGCTTCAAGAACATGTAAGAGTGCTTATGTGAACTGGGAGTTCATCCTGAAAATGGGTGATATGAAGAAGGAAAGAGGAATAAATAACTGTCCACATAATGTTCAGGGGCATTGTGGGTGTTCTCCTTTCTCTAATGATTTTAATGTGGAACAGGGATGAATTCTGTGGTGTGGAGGATGTGAATTGCTTAGGAAAAAGAGTGACAGTTTGTCAGGAATAGTATAGTATATAGTATATAAATCTTAATCTGTTGAGAATACATTTTAAGAAAAAAGCAATGTTTGAGGATTATTTTCAGAAGCTTGGTATGTACCTGCTGCAACAAATTATTTTACTTATTTATATTTTAAAATTTATTTGTAATGCATTCTTAATTGTATGTCAGCAAATATCTTTGTTTCTCTATTATTGCTTGGAACATCTATTAGATCAAGTAGAAATGAACTTTTTCTACCTTTCATACCTGGGTGATTTTGTACAGTATACACAAATATTCAGTTCATCAAGAAACTTAGATTCCTGGGATGTTCTACCTGTTTTCCTGTCCATGTAGAAAACCAAACAGATTAATGAAAATTTCTACATGAAATTAGGGAAATGTCAGTTCCTTGATTTCACAGTGTTGATCTACAACTTCTTTCTCCTAAACAAGTGTGAACTTCAGTCAGTTTAACAGGAACTAGTGCCTGGAGTACGGTTTTATTTGAAAATTATGATGTTACCTCTTTGCCCATGACTTCTGTTTTCTTTTTGTAAAAGCAGAAGCTTTTACTATTGAATTTGAGCACAGAATTTTCTCTCTTCCATTGCTTGGGTTAGCCAGAGGGCAACCAGGAGTGTCTGCCTTTTAGTCACGCTGCTTTTAAATGATTAATAGCTGTTTGACATAAAATATCTTCTTTAAAGAGGAATACTGTATGTTTTGCAAGCAGTGAGAACTGTTCCTTAATGTTGGCTTTCTTCATGGTGCAGGCAAACAGGTGAGTCTCTGGCTTTAGTTGATATTAGGTACCATAATTTGTTTCATAAAGGAATTTCTGGCCAATCTGCAGGTGTGCTACTAATTTATTTGTTTAAAATTTGCTTCTGTTGTTCACACAGCCTTTTCCTAGAGGATATTTCCTTCATTTTCTGTCATTTTGTATTGACATATTCTAATACCAAGCAACTTTGTGTAATATTTGTCAGATAATTACTAGTTTGTGTTAATGATACATGCTGGATGTCTGTAGCTGTGACATCTCTTTATGAGCATAATCAAACTTATGATTATCATCATTTCCATCAAACTTATGATTATCAAACTCTTACTATATATTTATATATTTTGCTTATGTCAATTTTTTTTTTTTCTGAAGTAACGGTCATACAATGTCAACATTTGAAAAAAAAAGACATCTTTTAATTTTACTACAAGCTGTTACTAAGCTTTACTTTTCAAATGCAGAATTATAGTTTCTGGGCACTGATTGTAATTAGTCATAATTAAAAAACCTATAGATAGGTAATTCTTGTCTATGTGGAAAACACAGACTTCCTGCAGCTCTGTATTTAGGTTACCTGTGTGTGACATTGCAAACCAGAACCAGCTCCTTGACTGAAATTTTATTGGTTCAGCTTTCCCAAAAGATAGTACATTTGTACTGGAAGTTACCTATAATAAAAATTATGCCTAGCAGCATTATTGGGGTACAAAAAGACTCGTGACACAGTTAAATATTTCATCTGTCATTTACAATTTGTCTGAACGAGAAAACATCAAAAAATATTTTCCAGTGCCAAAAAGTCTTTTCCAGTGTAGTGACTGCCACTGACTTAACACGAGGGTGGCAATTCTGTGTAACAGCACTTCTCTGTCTCTTCTTTCCAAACAATATTGATCAGCTTTCTGTGATGAGTTACATCCTATTCTTGATATGGCATCTCTGTTTTTATAGTACAATTTACCAAAAGCCAGCTTAAAGCTTTAAAAATGCTACCAACATTAATTGATACCCATTTCAATAACCTCTGGCCACCTACTCACACCGTGCTAGTGAAATTACATTCGTGTAACACTAATTCAGAGGGCAGTCCTACAAGAAGCTGAGCATTCTGGCTCTTTGCCAAGTAAACATTAAAGTGTTTGTTTAACCTTAAGCATGAATAGTCCTTCTATTTCAGTGTGACTAATGTGTTTATTTAAGGCTTCCCTGACTCAGGCACAGATTACTCAGCATCTCCTTGGAGGCAGCTCCTCATTCACCAGTGCATCAAGCCCTTGTAAATGTGGGATACTCACCCAAATTTTCTTTTACTTAAGTTTGATCTGGCTCTACCAAAAGCAGGTGGAGTTGTGGCAATCTACACAAACAGAGTTTGACCTACTGTGAGTTTTATTGTAATTACTCAGTGAAAAACCAACAGGCTGTCTTTAAACATGGTATGGTGCACATTCCTTTCAGAATGACAAGGTTTGACTGTTTTTTACATCTTAAGTGTATTCTTTGGTCCATACAGCATGGTCTAAAGAGATGGAAGATAAAAAATAGAGCCAAATAGTGCTGTATTAAATATAATCTGACCTTTTTTCCAGGGCAATAGCAATATAACAGCCATAACTTAGTAATTTTTTTCCTTAGAAACAACGGCTTCATGTGACAAAAAAATTAAATTAGATGTATTTTTATAGGAAAATGTATCAAGATTATATAACCCAATATAAAGAGATTTTGAAGCAACACCGTGAAAAATATGCAGAAAGTGCTCTTGCACAGGAATATTACAAAAAGAAGAAAGAGCTTGAAGAAATCCAGGATAGAGTTTTGAAACAGTCTGAAAAATACAAATGGAAAGAAGATTTCTGCTTTGATAATCCGGGTACTACTATCATCAATGCTTTTATAGTAGAGACAATTGGTAGTGCTACTAATTAAAATATTAATTTTTAAATTAAATATTAATAAAAGGATATTAAAGGATATCTCTGCTGTACAGAGATCCTCTAATTTTCCACAGTTCCTCTTAGGCTAATAAAAAGACTTCTTTTAGTTCTGCCACTTTTGGGAAAAAATCTATAGCAAACTGAGACTTTGAACAAGAATTTGGGCTGCACATACTAATTAATATTAATTGCTCTGACACATGAATTTAATGGGGGGAGGTTTGCCATTGGGCTTTTGGGGGCAAAAAAAGTGCTAAAATTATTTTAGCACTATCCTTTCCAAGTTTTACATTTATTTTTCATACATTTTTAGTGCTATTTTTAATGGCATTACTGTTTATAATGCTATTTCTTTTGTGTATACTAAGTAGAGAGAAGTGCTCTTGATCTATTAATTTATCTTGTATTTTTAAAGAAATTTATACTTGTGAATGAATAATCTGAAATGAAATTTTATTTCTGCAGAGCCTTTTCCTTTTAAATCCCTAAATGACTGGGCTGTACATATGTATCCTTGGTTTTTAATGTTTATGCTAAGAAAGTTTTTATTTACCTTTCAGATCATTCTGTTAAAAAGTATAGTAATTATTTATATATTTATGTTTAGAGTGGCAGCATTATCATTTGTCTGGGAAAAATGAGTGTCAAATGATCCTCTTCAGTTTACATCTTTTATAGCACTTTGAGGAAAGAAAATTAAATTATACTTAATGGCATGGCAGTCAAAATGCTTCATTAAGAAGAAGCCTAAATTAAATTAGATTTGTAGACTTGTCTAAGAAATTTGTGTTTGTCAGAGCTTTCTGTTCCTCTAGCATTTGCACTTAGGGCATAGGGGTGGAAGGGATCTGGTAGTATTCCTTACTTGGAAAAAATTATGTTGCAATATATATTCCATAATGTGAAAGTGCTTCTTCGAGGCAAAAAACACAGGAAATGTTAAAGCTTGCTGCAGTTGCTGCTCAGGAGTCCATGGAACTACAAAAAGAAGCAGAGGAATTAGAAATGAAAATAAATTACTTAAAAAAGGTAACTGTATTTTATTTTATCTAAACACATTTTTTACATGCAGCTATCCATGCTACTGTTATATGTTCTGAAACATAAAAAGGGAGAATATTTTCAAGCACACAGACCAACAGGGTGATTGAACCATCAGTAATTATGTTTCCATAGCATCACATATGTTTTCTTGGAGAAGAGGGGTCCATGAATGTAAATGCTCTTAAGCTTTGCTTTCTGTTGACCTCAGTTTACACCAGAATTTCTGTCAAGGCACTGTGTCAGGATGTCTTTCCTGCTACTCAAGAGGGCCAGAGAATACACTTCAAAATGTAGCAGGGCCACATGTTAGTGAGCCCCAGGGCTTGAGTACACAGCTTTCACAGTTACTACTGCTTTTCAAGGTTTGGTTGGTGTGAATGCTTTTAAGTAAATATGCTTTGCAGTATTGATAATGCAAAGTTCTTTTGTTTCTTTTTTTGTTTGTGTGTTTGTGTGTTTCTGTCTTTCTTTCTTTGTACTTTGGTTGGTTGATTTTTTTTTTGGGGGGGGGGGGGGGTTTTTGTTTGTTTGGGTTTTGTTTGTTTGGTTTTTCCTTTTTCCCCAAATAAATGTGTGGGTAAATAATACTCAGAGATAAAACTGGTTGATTTAAGGCAGGAGATCAGTATGGTTACACCGAAGAAGCACTAATTCCAGAGACAGTCTTCCAAAAAAAAGGGCTTTGTCAGGGCAGCATTTTCACCCACTCTTCTACTAGGAGGGAAAAGGTCTTTCCTCAGCTAAAGTAGCCCAATCTTGTGAAGATTTTGATAAGTTTTTGTAGTATTGCCTCTGGACACTTTTAATTCTCTGGACCAAATGTTCAAGGACTTCCTTCACTGCTGTGTCAGTTGTTTCCACACAGCCAGCCTCATGGTGATAGCAGCATATTGTGGTGTTTTGGTGTGGTATTTTTAACACTCACAGACTAATGTTCCTATAAACATACAGTAAAAAGGGATTTGATGAATTTATTTATAACTGTGAAGGAGACCGTGTAAGTAGCTCCTTGTTCTAAATAGATATGTAGATTAATTGCTCAAAAACTTTATTTATTCCAGTTGTTACTGTTGGTCTAACAAAAAATATTTCCTCTCTTTAGCCTTCTTTTTTTTTTTTTTTTTTTTTCCAGGCCATCTTGGATACAAAAACTCTGCTGCTATGCACTGATTCATCAGCATCAGGTTTAGAAAACATTTACAGCACGTAGCTATAATTTTTCAAGTTTCTTTAACTATTATTTGTTCTTTATCTTTTCAGACATTTGAAAAGACTACAGAAGATCAAAATAATTCCAAAGTGATTGAAGGAAAAGATCAGAAAAGTCTAGAGAAGCCAAAGGAGTTCAAAGAAAGGTAAACTTAAAAATTATTTCTCTCTCTTGCTTTCATTCAGGTTATTCTCCCAGCATTTACACAAAGACTGCCACAGAACACAAATTGTTGCTAAATAATGTCTGGCAAGCTTCTCTAACCTTGGCCATGTGATTTAATTATGTAATTTTGAAAGTTTTATATTTCCTGAGGTTAAGATGGTGACAGATGTTGATTCTTGGAAGGGAAATGTCTCTGGAAACAATTTATTCAAAAGTATTTTGTAGAAACCTTTGCTCCTCACAGCTCCTGCTGATAGATCTATGTGAATAGCTTTACAAGTTTTGAATACAATTGCAGTGACTGTGCAGTCAAAGGGAAAACACATAAACTCTGCTAAAGACATATTTGGGGCAGAAGAGTCAGGGTTCCACGTGTCATTTCTCTTCAGCTCTGAACTGCTTAAGAAATCTAACTCTTAATTTAGTTCTTAAAATCAAGCAGGAGTGCAGTTTTCATAGGCAAGATTAATGGGTTAGTAAATTAGTGGTCATTTACAACTGGGACTCACTTTAGTCAGAGCTCAATTACAATGATGGAAAATTATCAAAGGACTGTCTTGCACTTATCTTGAGTCTTTGTGAATGTTGAAACATCAGCCTTAGCACTAACACTTTGAGATCAAAATGCATTTTAAACTGAAAATATGGCCAAAAGACCTTTGTCCAGGTGATTGTATATTATGGTGTGATTGAAACAGAAGCTTTTAGGGCTTTACAAAGGACTTTAATGGACTATACCTGTAGAAATGTGTTATTTTAATAATCTCTGAGATCCTTTCTATAGGGGCAATTTAGGTGTTTAACATTTTCTTACAGACCTATGAGTTATTCAGATAATTTTTTTGTGTGTGTGGTTTAAGCCTTTACACCCATTCTACCTTCTTATGTGAGCTTTTTTTAATTGGCAAGACCTCAGAAATGGAAGGAAGCAAGAAATCCTCTTAGTTTTAAGACCAGGTAACAAGAAAAGCTATGGGAAGCCCATAATTTTAAATTTCCCTTTCAAGGGAAAATTTCCCTTTCATTTTCAAAGAAATCCATGTATATTTAATCTGCACAAAAAAAGCAAAATGCCAATTAAAGACCTATTCCAAAAGGCAGAGATCTATGCTCTGTGCATGGAGGCAGAGGAAGCACTCAGTCAGGTTCCTATGGAAAAGAATTCATAGGGTGCTTTGCTAGACCTGCCAGTTTTATGTTTTCCTCCCTGTCATGGAGCCTTCAGGAGCTTGTTCCTCCACTTGAAGATGTCTTGATTACATTACAAATACATATTTTTGGTGCTCTTACTGAAGCAACAAGGCCATGGTTGTAAACATTTTACACCATGCTAACTCACATTGCCTTTTAACCTCCTCGTGTGATACAGCTATGGTATCAGATCATTATCTGATTACTAATTGATATGTTTTTCCTGGAGTAAATTTTAAAGCTTACTTACGTCAAAGATATCCATAACATGAAGGCTTGTAGAAAGTGGCATAAAAACTGTTTTTAAAAATCCCTATTTAGCATTAGTGTATTTTAAAAAATGCCTCCACTAGAAAGCTTAGAAGTATTTAAGTATCTACTGATGTTAAAAACAGGTGTATTATGAATCTGTCACTGAAAACAACACTGAAAAAAATCCCACAAACAGAAAATGTGCCAAGCCTCATGAACTAAAACCGTTGTAGACTTGAGGCAATGTACAAAAGTGTAACAGCAGAATAGGGGTACAGAAGGCTGCAGTCTCTTGTGGGCTCTTCTGCAGTCACTACTAAGTTTTTATTAAGCAAAGAGAGCTTTGTGAAGAAAAAGGATAAATCTTCATCAGTACAAAAGAGTTGTGCTGTGGAATCTACATGAACATCCTGACACTCTGTGATTCTCTAATAGCCATGAAATACTTTAGAGGGATACAAGACAAGAAACCAACTTGCAAGTTAATTAATAGGTGCTGATAAATATGTTCTCCTTTGGGCAGGAGGATGGCTGGTGGCTGTTCTTTTAAAGGTTTGGAACATTTTAGTTGGAATCACTTATTGCTTGCCAGTCATTGATTAGGGTGCTGCAGAACAGATTCCTCTTCTCATACCAGCTGCTTTCTCTGCTTAGCAGATGTTCTCAGTTCACCAGCTATCATAGTTAAAATTTCCAAATCAGGAGTTCTCATCAGTCACCAAATAGGATTCAATTCTTTTGAAGCCCTGATCTTGATTTTGAGTGCTTCTTTGTATATATAATCAAGTATACTTGATTCCTATAATGAAGAGAAAGACATATTAATCTTTGGGCTTCATTATGCTGGAAAGAAGAAACTACTGCTATGGAAATGGGGTTTTATTTTGACTTAAGAATATTGACATTTTTTCTTTTTTTGTTAGTAAAAAAAGAGTTATTGATATTGTAGTGTAGATCAAGATAAAGATACTTTATCTACTCAAATGTCTACTAACAATGAAGTAGAGAAAGAAGACAATTTTTCTTCTTGCTACTACAATTTGGAATATTTTGAACATCAGTATGCAGTTTGATTTTTCTTTCAATGGTCAAAGAAGATGCACGTGGGGGTTTTCTCAGTAGTGTTTTTGGGGACAGAAGGAAACAGCTATATCACATGTGCATAAAGTTTAACTACAGGCTATTTTGGAAGGTTTTGTTACCTTAAAAATACATATCTGAAGAGCTTGTTTGTAACTCTGCACTGATACATTCTTCTGAATAGATGTGCATTGGAAAAAAATGCTCATTTTCATGGAGAGTGAATTTTTAGAATTCTAGAGTTGTCTGCTAGGCCCTACAAAAAAAAAAAAAGCACATGGAAACTGACTCCAGGAACTTTTTAAAATACAAATTGGCATCCTAAGTTCTGTAAAAAAGTGGTTTATGACAGTCTAGCTCAACCTCAGCAGCAGCAGCAGCCTTGTTCAATTAATTTTTGAATGATGATTGTGGTAAAGTGGCAAATAGGCTGGTCTGAACAAAGTGAAGTGGGTTTAGCTGGGGTTCTGTGCTCCGCTCTGTTTTAAATTTTCTTTGGTTTTGCACTCTCTGTGTCTGAATGTAAAGATAAAGCAGCAGTGCACACATCTGATTTCCTATAGTACTCATTCTTGACACATGTAATATCTTCAATTACTTCAACTGAAAAAAAACAACTGCCAGATTTAAAAAAATATAATTTCTTTTTTTTTTATTTTTTATTGATGTATTAGGAGGTACATGGTTTATATAGTTTGTCAGGTCTCAGCCCAGCACAGCACCAGGTATATATGCAACTGTACAGGTGAAGACAGTCCTTGTCATGGCTTTATGAGGTCACAGTTGTGCATGTATAATAGTTACATGTGCCCATGCATCTTAACCAGTGTTTCTAGTTTGTATTTTTTTAGAAGTGTTGCTAATTTTGCTCCACACTACCTTACAAAGTGCATTCTACATTTTACCTTATTTTTATTTAAGGAAAATTTCAAGAAGAATAAAAAGACTGACTTCAGTTCTTCATTTGTTCTGAATAGCATTGCTTAGTCAGCTGTAAGATGTTGTAGCTGGAAGCACAGAGGTGCTAAGCAGGAATGCCAGAGAGAAAAGAAAATAGAACTCATTCTTCTAAAAAATGGAAAACATTCCTGTGCCAAATAGCTACTTTACTCTTCACTGTTCTGCTAACCTTTGTCTTTCTTCAATGTAAAAGGCTGTTCATAGGTAATTGTCCCACAAGAGAAAACACTTGCTGCAGTTTTATATGTATGTATAGTGTGAGTATTCCAACCTCAGACAAAGAGTTTTAAAATGTGAAAATGTGATTTCAGAACTACAATAAATGAAGCACTTGATTAAAGTGTAAAACTTCAAGCTACTGTTAATTTTCTGTGATACTGAAAATATTTAAGTAGGCAATATTCTGATGATTTGACTTATTACTACTTTGTGTCTTCTACATTTAAAGATACTCTCTGTCTGATTCAATATAAAGAAAACAATTTTTATCAACTGCTGGATCTGAAGGAGGTAGAGCCTCTCTGGCATCATGCATCTCCCTTGAAAACTCCACTTATTTGAAGCAGTTCTATTTTATGATGTTCTTTTTTGTTTTGTTTTGTTTTGTTTTTTAATTCTTGTATTTTTCTTTTTTTTAACTTAATTTTCTTAAAAGGGTATTTGAAGAGAGTGAACAGCCTTTGCTAAATGAGAAACAGCAACTGTATAAACCATTACATGTCCCACGTGTTCCCAGGAAGTTAGTCCAGTCTGTACAGAGCATTACATTCCCAGTGCAACGAGCAGAAACAGGTGCAGTCTGTTTAATGATCATTCTGTGAGGATTTTGGATTATTTGTGTGAAAAAGAATGGGAACTCTGATAACAAATCTAGTGAACTGCCCCTTCTGTGATAGCTGGAGCCAGGCTTTCCATGGAAGTTGGGCACTGACCTTGTCTTTATGTTTTGAGAATGTGCTCTGTCCACTTCCTCTCTTAATTGTGCAATGAGTTGAGTAACATGAGAGGCATCCCTGATGGCAGTGTTAGAAAAATCTGAAACATACCTTTAGCACTCTTTGCACAAATACTAAATATTAACTAATTTGTAGTAAATTGGTTACTGATCTAGTGTGATGTGTCCCTGCCCATGCAGGGAGGTTGGAACTAGATGATCTTTAAGGTCTCTTCCAACCCCAAACCATTCTATGATTCTATGGTTCTAGTTTGTGATAGTTTTTTTTTAGCTTTCTTTTAACAGGAAAATATAGAAGCTTTGTTCCCAAATTAATTTGAACAAAGCCATGCTTTGGATACTTAATCCTATTGCCAATATTAAGTAATATTTGTTAATTTAGGGAGAGAAGAAAATGAAAAACCTGTGGAACTTTCAGTGGCCACCAGCAGTTCCTCCAGCCTTGCAGAGAATTCATCACAGGTATGCACCTCTCACACTGGTAAAAGAATATGTTGTCTGTTTCATGTGAATGTTTAAATTTAAAATACTTCAAATATACCTGGTGCTATTATATCTCACATAAAACTTTTAACACTGTGACCAGGATGCTAATCTTGGTAATCTGCTATTACTTGGAAGCCATAATAAAAATCTCTTTGGTGCCATTTCTAATTCAACTGAAAATGTGTATTTTAACAAAGTGCAAATGGTAGTCATAGGAAGGTAGTCAAACTTGAGCTGGACCATCTGTCCAATAGTTTTGTATAAGAGTTTTTAAAATTTAGAATCAACTTGGTAGATTCACTTAGTTGCATGTGGCAAACTTTTGGAATTCTAGGCAAGGAACATAATCTTTTCTTACTGATTAATCATCAGCCATCTGCTCCATAGTGAGGGAATTCATAAAGGACTAAATGTGCAGGATGCTGCAGTTCACAGCTCAGTCCTGAGGTTTATCCAGGAACAAAATTCTGGCTGAGAGTAATAAAACCACAAGCAGCATTGCTTTGAATGCTTGAGAACTCCACAATTATATTTTCCATCTCTCACCCATGAACAAATTGATCCTATGGCACTTTTTTAAAAGAAGTTGAAGTGTATTGCAGCTTAATATCTTAAATATACAAACACAATGAACCAAACTGGGAGAAAGTTACAGAAACACTTGCACTGTTATGAAAACCACTAATAAAACACCATTAAGTGCAAGAACATTCATAGGCTGAAGAGACTGTTGGAGTACAAAGGGAGTTCTTAGATCAGGTGAGGCTGTAGGAGATAAAATTCAGAGTTCCTAATTGTGTCCACTGTGTAGAAGTATGGTGGAATTTCTATACCAAAACCTGTCTTTATAAGGGACATCTCACTGGATCTGTTTAGGTAAATATGTTCTTATGTTGCCTGACCCCTAAAAAGTGGGGATTTCCACAGTCTAAGGAGAAACCAGAGTGATACTGCTGGTAGTAATTTCACACTCTGCCTTTTTAAAAATTTTCTTGCTGTGTTTTAGAAGTGACAATTTCACACTCTGCCTTATTTGGGTTTTTTGCTGTTTTAGATGGCTCTTGACACTGAAGGGACCAATAACCCACAAATTGCCCAAGTTCCATCAATAGCAACCTTACAAAACCAAATGCAATTCAGGTAACTTTTCTCTAATAAAGTAGTTTTCACTCTTGAGACTGAGGCTTATGGAAGTAATGCATGTTTAGACAAACAGTAACTTTTGTCTTTTAGACTGGTAATTCCTCCAAAGCAGATGACTTCCAATCAACAATTCCCATCAAATTCTGAAAATGCAGAAATAGGTAAAGTACCACTGTCATTTTTTTGATAGGTTGTGCTGTTACTGTGTGCTGCATCACATAACTATAACACAGAAAATCCTAGGGGCCAAATATTCATTTTGATATTATGTGGGCCACCATTTGTGTTCCTTTTCTTCCTTGATAATTTGGTTCAAACTGTGAGTGTAGCAGACAGCCAGTGTCCTCATTTAAACAGAGACTGAACTGCTGATTCTGCATTGTCCCTTGCTAATGAAAGGAACTTTCCAGCATCTCTTGTAAATCCACACTCTGGTCTCAAATTACCTGGGTAAAAGAATTTGAAATCCAGTCTGAAAATCTGCCCAGAAAGCATGAGAAAATCCAAAGAAAAGGGATACACTAAACTCAGTAATTTAGGAATTATTAAGCATCAGACAAAGGTTATTAAAAATGAAAATTAACTTGCAAAATGCATACAGAATGCTTACAGAAACAAACAGGGTGGTTACAAACACACCTCACTGAGCCTTCAGTTTAAATATTTATTTTCTAATTATACTGCCAATTTAAATGCATGGGAAAAAAAAAAAAAAAAAGTCTATTTTTTAAATAAATGGTTTCCTAATTCTTGGTCCTGAAACACAGGATCTTATCCCACAGTGCCTGAAACATTTCATGGTCTGAAGTTTAGAGAAGAGCATCTGATAACTTTCTTCTCATCTCACATCCTGGCTGTTTCCCTGTTTTTTAAGATGCAGCTTATTAGTGTAAATCAGTGTGAGTTTTATACTGTTTCCACCTGTTTTTTATGGGATAGTATCAGCACTCTCAGAGGGCAGTAGCTGGATTAGACAAGCAGCACTTTCAGGGAAACACAGCAAGGTTTGTAGAATTCACCAAACTGAAGCAGCCTAAGCACTGATTTGATGATAGGAAATGGAAGAACAAGAGGTAACTATTTATGGGCATAGCTACAAAGTGGGTTATTATGAAAACTACAGTCAGAACACTTACCAGTAGCAATTCCAAGTTAGTAAACCATTCCCAAGGATTCTGTTCCACAGAGTAGTTTTTATTTATGTGTTTAAAATAGTACAAGCAGTGCTGTCTTTTTTGCATAGCAAACCAAGAGGACAAATGTGGTGATAAAGAAGCACAAGATCAACCAAAGAATTCTTCATTTATATCTCAAGTAAGCATTTCTTATGCCTTAAGTAATTATTTTTTTTTAGAACAGTCATGGTATCTTGACATCTTTGTATCTATTGGCAAGAGGTAAGTCTCAGAAATTGGCAAAGTGACTCATTATAAGATGAAAAGCCAGTCAGTGATTACTAATACAGTCATCACTGCTTTTGATCATACCAGTGTTCTGTAGGTTTTTATGCTACTTTAAAAATAGGTTATATAGGATGAGTGTTCTGTGCATTGTAGTTTTTGTATGAACTGGTGTGTACCATTTTCATCAGTGTGAGATGATGAACCCCTTAAAAAAAATGCATTCGAAACTCATTTTTCCCACAAAACTACAGTGAAAAGGCTCTGTGCTGGCTGCAGAGTCTGCATGGCTCCATTTGCACAGATTTTACTGCCTGCCTGAATGGAAGATGGAGCCCAGCATCCCATAGTATTCAAGCCTGTTGTGTGCATGTACAGGTGATATGAAGATGTGGGTGATGTGACCAGCAGCTAAGCACCACCACGGGGTGGGGAAAAGAATCAGAAGGGTGAAGTGCAGGACCTTGTGTACTGAGATTAAGACAGTTTTGTAAGTGTGGAAAATGCCATGGAAAACAAAATAGGGAATTCATTCACTGCATCCCACCAGCAGGCAGTTGTTCAGCTGTTTACAGGAACCTAGGGATTCATCACATGTAACATTTTCTTAGGGAGACAGGTGACAACTCCAAACATCCCCCTCTCCTCCCTCTTGCCTCCAGCTTTTATTGCTGGGCACCTCCTATGGTGTGGAATATCCCTTTGGTCACCTGGGGGCCCTGATGTGTCCCCTCCTGACTTTCTGTGCACCCCCAACCTTCTCACTGTCAGGGCAGCATGAGAAGCAGAAAAGGTGTTGTGTGAGCAGTGTTCAGCAGTAATTAAAACATCCCTGGGCTCTCAACACTGTTTTTGTCAGAAATCCAAAATAAAGCACCATGAATGCTCAGCCAAAACCAGCACAGAAGATGTAGCTGGGGGTAGATCTCCTCTTCTGGCTGGCTCACTGCAGGCTGATGCCTGTAGGCAACTTGTGGAGAGCATCTTTAAAATATTGAGTCTGGTGAAGGAAATTGCTCCACAGAATCCAGCTGGACATTCTCATTCAACATTTTCTGAGGAAGAGGAAATATCTCAGTCACCTGAAATATATTCTGATGGTGACGTTACTTTATTTCACTAGGGAGCATCAGGAGGATTCTGGTGTCACTTGTGAAGCATTGTGTTAAATCACAGTTTGGAGTGAAATAGTTATTGTATTCAAAAACTGTTTTCAGTCAGTTTGTGAGTTTCTGCATTTTTTGGGATGAAAATTTTCATATATATTTTCACTCCATTTTATATTAGATATTTCAGTCCATTTTAAATTAGATAAATTAGATAAATTAGATAAATTAAGGTTACTGTTTTAAGTATGCTACTGTGAGCAATTTATTAAAAATAAATTATTTTCCTTAATGAGGAAAAAAACTAACCCAAAACCATATAACAAGTAAATTTATAGGTAAATGGAAAAATGTTTTGAGAAATTTTATATGCAACAAACATTATTGTATATTTCTTTTTAATAGGAATCACATACATTTAAGTCAAATGAAGATAATCCTGACACGGAAGAAGAAAGTGCAGAACATTTTTTAAGAGCACCTGAAACACCTGAATTTGCAGGAAGGCTTGATTCAAAGGAGAAGAAAATTCAGTTAGCTAAAACACCTCCATTTGACTTGTATGAATTCAGCTTTTATTTTGATTTTGTACAAAGTTGTATTGGATTTTACTGTATAACCATTTTCACTGCTTTTGAAAGATACTACGGAAAGATTTCTCTAGAAAACTCTTCTGAAAGTATTTATTTTTTTTTCTGAGTTGGGCTAGGTAATTTATTATATTTTCTTCTTATTGTATCATTTCCAGAGGGGGCTGGTTAGAAATATGAGACACAGGTTCCTTGTAGCTCCTTCCCTGAAATTTTTGCCTTTTCCTGCAGTGATATTTGTTAGACCACTTTCTAAATTCAAACACTTTTTTCTGTGAAAGGGTAGGGAACTGGTAAAAAGACCACCTCACTTTGCTTTTAAGAGTTGTGTTACTCATTCTGTGTTGCAATAATCAGCCCTTCATGGAAGCTATGAAAAAATGACAAAACAAAACAAACAAACAGAAAAAAGCATCACTTCTGCTACTTCTAAAAATTGTTAATTTAGTTTCTTCCTTTCTGTCTTTATAGCATTCAGAGTTTAGGTTGTGAAGAAGGAACATCAAAATCTCCTGCTTTCCTTTCTCTCATGAACTTCTCTCAGAAGTCACCTGGCTTTAATTTATTTGACTCTGCTGTGTTTGGGGCAGAAAATTCATCTGATGAGGTAAAAATCAGTACTTCTGATCAAATGTGAATCTTTCCTATATGGGCAAGATCGGATTTTGTGCAAATATTTAGAGACTTTTGGTCAGAGTTGCTGGCTGCCCTAGCAGAGTTCACAGCTCACATGCCTATCCTGTGAGTTTTCATCTTGATGAAGTGGGAAATGAAGAATTTTATTTTTTCACCTCTATTTTTCACAAAGTTGAGAACACTAAGAAAAGGAAGAAAGGGCTGTTTGGAGTATTGAAGAGCAAACATGAATTAGCTGTACTTAAATGGAGAGGGTAGATAGGCAAATAATTGGAAAAGAGGAGGGAATTCAGGTCTTGGTCTTTCTTTACAGGTTCCCTAACCACAGTGCTCTAGATTAATTTTTATTTGGGGCTAATCAGTAGATAATTGGGTATTCAGGACAGGTGTGTGTCAGTGCATAGAGCAGTGGTTGGGTATCACTCCCTGGCAATGCAGATTCAACCCCCATTATGGAAATAAGGGACTTGAACCCAGGTGTTTCCTATTCCAGTGAGTGTACTCAGCCTTGAGGTTATCAGAAAAAAGCCAGAGGAGGGAAGGGGTGAAACACTGTTTTATTGTGTGTCTGGCAAAAAGCATCAGCTGTGGGTAGGAGGGAGTAGGTTGGTGAATAGTTTGTGAGTTGTTTAGGGATGAGGTAGGTATTAAGGCACCTAATGCTGTCAGAACTCACATTATTTTGTGCTTCCTCAGTGGCAGAAACTAAGAATTTGCTGACTTGTAACAGTTATGTGGGTTTCTCTGAAGTTAGGTGAGAGTTTTGAGGGACTCAAGTATCTATCCTAAATCCAGCCTAAAAACTCTTCTCAAGAGTGACAAGTGGTCATTCTGCTGCTCTTTCTGCCAATATCAGGTCCCACCCAGTAGACAGTAAGTATGTTTTTGCCTAAAGGTCTTGTAAGATGACAAACAGTTAAATATTTTGAATCTCTTCGTTTTGGGGAAAAAAAAACAAAAAAACCACAACAGTAACCCATATTAGATTGCTCTCAATCTGTTGTGGTTTTTTTTTTCCAAGAACAGAGGGAGTGTGCTTGCAGATACAAGCAAACATCATGAAACTGACCTCATCAGGGAGTGTACCTTGTCACTTGAGGGACTGATATATGCATTTAAATGCAGATTTTGTGGTGTGGTGGCTGCTAACATTAACTTGGTGTGTTTCTCACCAAAAGAGAATAATTTTACTAAATGCCAGCATTAAAGGTTAGCTTTGGTCTTTCTCATTTGTTAAATAAAATTCCTGTTTACATTTCAGACGGAGGAAAATTTTTCTGTAGGAAACCTGAACCCTCTCTCCCCACAGAAAGATATTGGTAAGTCTGAAACTCAGATGTACTTGTGTATCCCAGCTGTCTTCTAATGGTGCTGAAGTGACTGTCAGGCTCCTGATCCTGCTTAAGAGGGCACCTTTGGTTATCTAAAATAGTGTTCAGTTGTGATGTGGTAGTTCCCTGGTTGTTGGTGTTCAATTGTGTTTTGACTGGCTTCACTCTTTCCCTGCATGTTTGGTTTTGTATGCCATGAAAAATAGAAATATGAGAGAGAAATAGGGATAGTGTTAGGTGAGCTTGAAGCCAACTGAGAGGAGCTGCAAGGGAGAAGAAAAATTGAAGTGTCAAAGCTTTTTCACTGGTAAAAAGAATAGTTTTTTTAGTGTAAAAAGCTATAGTACTTAATTATTATTTTTTTTAAGTTGTGGCTACCAGCTTAGTGTGGGAAAGGGTACCTCTGTTTTGTTTTTTCTCTTGACTATAATGAAAATAAACTTTCCATTTGATTAAAGAAACCTTGATAGTAAACTGACTTCTATCAGCTTAAAATTCTGGAGAGACACAATGTAAAAATAGCAAAAGTGAGAGAGAGAGGAAAATCAGACTTTAACAGTACCTTCCACTCCTACTGAGTGAGCCACACATTTACACATTGTGTGAAGTCCTGGCTTCAGTGAAATGAAATAACCAATTTTTCATTTTATCAATAAGATAAAAACTTAGTCTTGATCAAACACTTCCCTGAAGGGACCCTGTTACCCACTCTTTTATTTGAGGTGCTTCAAGTGCAGAGCTACTTTTTGGAAGTTCTATGCATACAGCATTGTTGAGAAAAGTGTGAATTTTATGCCACTAAATATAAAACAGGGGTGTTCTTCTCTCTGTAGCTTTGTTTCTCCAAGTCTTTTAGTGGTTGATCAAATTGTTTTGTAGAGAAAGAATCTGCAAGAACATCCTCACAAAGACCTCTGTTGCTTAGTATTAGAAATATTTCAGCCAGCATATCATGCAGAAGTGTTTTGTTGTTCTAAATCACTCAAGTGCTTCACACTTCATTCTGTGTGGATTCTAATAAAGCTTTCCTTGAAGTACCATTTCTAGTGCAGGAATAAACACAGCTGTAGGCTGATGCTCAGTGGGATGTTGGGAGTAGAATATTATTGAATAACCACATTATGCTGCGTGCAGAGTCCTTATGGTGAGATTTAATCTAATAATAAATGTAATATGTATTCCATGTAGGAAGCTTGTTTGGGAAATCAGAAGGTGAGGATGCATTTGCCTTTCCCTTCCCCTCGGAATCGACTTCTCATGCATTTGGAGATGGAAAGGATGACTTTAGTTTTCCATTTGCATTTGGACAGGATCAGAGATCATCACAGTCTCCTTCTGTGAAAGGTTTTCATTCTTCCTTACAAAATGCAAAGCCATTTACATTCTTTTGAATACCTTTGACTTCCTTTTAAATGAATTTCCTACTTAGCCTTGACAAATGTTTTCAGTATCTTAAGTTAAAATACAAAGCATTTCATCTTCTTTCATTCCTTGGAAGAATACATTGGTAGAATTGCTGCAAGAGCCTATGTATGTTTTCAATGCTATGGTTGCAGCTTCTGTTTTTCTTACCCATTTTCTAAATATGTTGTTTTCGTAGAATGTTATGATATGCTCTTGCTAATCTGGCACTTAGAAGCAGCATAAAAACCATCTTAAAGCAGTGTGTCAAGTTAATACAAAATCTGTGGGAGAGCATCTAAACTTAGAGTTGAGAGCTTTTGGCCTCTGATATAAACTAAGCAACCTGTATTCCTAAAAAGAGGAATTCTTCATTGTGGCAATAAAAGCTGGATTTGAGTTAAAGGCAGTGTTCTTAGATTAGCTGTTATACACATATTTATACAATTTTTCAAATAAACATTTTTATTTTACATGAATTTGTGTAGGTGTTTCTTCATAGCTGACCTGAAATAATGTTGCAATTGTAACCTTTCAACTTCTGTTTTTCTAACTTGAGATGCTGAAGGAAAGTTCCTTCCTCTTTCTCTCTTACCTTTCAAAAAATGGTAGCAGTCTAATAACTGTGGTCAGTGCACATCTATCCACCAGTTTTCCACAACTGGTTTTCCTCGTGGAATGGTTGGCTGTGGAGACAGTACCAGGGTTACTCAGCAAAAAAACCACTGTCTGTTCTGAGCCACCACAGCACTGTGCTCTGTGAATCCCTCAGAGCCATCTCTAGAAACAGCAGTTGCACATTTATGGCCC
The DNA here is from genome assembly GCF_036169615.1 of Heliangelus exortis. NCBI lineage: Eukaryota > Metazoa > Chordata > Aves > Apodiformes > Trochilidae > Heliangelus > Heliangelus exortis. The sequence continues at coordinate 5,473,224 of NC_092426.1, read as the reverse complement.
TGGAAGGAAAATACCAGGTCCCTTCTGGGCTTTTTTTCTCTTTTTCCTGTTATGTATGAAATATAGGATACTAATTTTTGAAATTCCTTTTGACATTTTAAAGACAAATGGATTTATCAGTAGCTAATTACGAAGTAAAGGAGCCTGCTGGACAGCAGGCAAATAAAATGCTGAAAGGGAAGCAAAAGAAATAAAGAGAGCACATCATTCAGCAGACTTCACAGAAGGCATTGCAAGTGCACAGTCTCCAGAAGAGCACATGAATTGAGTGGAAAAACCTGACAAAAAGCATCCTACCAGTGTAGTCTGCACAGTCTGCCAATGAAATGTCAGCTAAGTCCAGAGGAGGGTAGAGTCCTCTTCCCTCTGCTGAGATGCAAAGCTCCACATCACCAGAAGCTTGGTTACCTGTGCCACTGCTCCTTTTCTGCCACACTCCAGCCCTAGGACTGGTTTTGTGCAGCACAGTTTGTCCTTAATTGCTTGTGCCTAGAGATTGGTGAAAGTTGGATTGATTTATTTACTTTTTTAACTGGGTGGGAATTCAGAAAGTTTTAGTAAAATGCTGCTGAGACCCAGCTAGTAAGAGGTGAGACACTTGCATTTGGTGGTCTTTATGCTCTCTAAATGTGTGTTTCCATACTAAATCTATTTTAAGCAGCTTTTCTTATCTACTGATTTCCTTGCAGCCTGACAAACATGAGCTCCAGGCAGGTTTGAGAGCCTACCTATGTTATTTGGGGCAGTGTTTTAGGGCAGGCTGCTGGCAGATATTCTGAGATCATTTGGAATGCTGCAAAGCAGAGTTTTGTTTGCTCAGTTATTCCCTAGCTGAAACGTTCTTCCCTGTCTGCTGGTGAACCATGTCAGTCCTCTCTCTGACCTGACAGCCTGGTAGTCAGGGGGAGAGACCACAGAGTCTTGGTGGGTGTTTAACAAATTGGGTAGACTGATTAATAACATAAAAGAGAAAGCTACTTCAGAAAAGGCTCAGGATTCAGGAAAGTTACTCACTATTTGGTGTAGTTTTCTGAGATCTAGGACTGTGAACTGCTTAGAAACATGCACTGATAATTTTCATTAGTATCTGTCAGATGTTGTCTGCAAATGATTCCTTGTTTCTCTGCTTATAAAATCATGAGCAGTCACGTTGCTGGAGCACGTGTCCCATCCACAAGTGTCATTTTGTTGTGTTATTTACACGCACACCTGACCACATCCATCTCAGGGCTGAAGGTATGGAGAGATCTTGTCAGCAGAGTGGGGGCTGCTTCAGACTCAAGTGCTGGTTGCTCATTGCCACTTGTTATTTGCAGCTACTGCCCCCGGGGTGCAGAGGCATCAATGGGCTCTGCACTAATTCCTCATTCCAAGGTCAGGAAATTTAAACTGCTGAACGTGTGGAAAGCTCCCTTACCTGACTCTGGTCTCCAGGAGATGAGGAACAGGTATTACACACATCACAACAACTTAACCAGGGACCAGGAACTTCCAGCAGTGGGGTAGCAGTGGCAGCTGGGAGCTGTCATCTCTTAAAGCAGTGCAGCTGCCTGCAGAGGTGGTTTTACTGTGTACTTGTGCTGTGAATCCTTGGAGGTGGGAGTTGCTTTTTTTGTTCTGTCCTTGTTTTGCACGGAGCTGAGGTTTGCAGCTGAGCCCTAAGGTAGTAACAATTAAAACCACTCTTAAATAAGCAGAGCAGGGATTTGACTTTGAATCTTGTGTGAGTATCCTGGCCAGAAGGTAAGTGTTTACTTAGGGCCCTGATACTTTTATGGTTCCATTTAAGTTTTTAATTATGTTTTTGACAGGAAGCTTTTTAAGTTGCAAATTCTTTCTGAAAGGGAGAACACTGTCTGGCTCAGTGTTAGGTCTGGGCTGGTTAAATATGTTAAAATGGTAGGAAATATTGTGATATTTGAATAATTTTTTTTTTTTATTTTGTTGAGTGCCAGTTCTGGACCATGAAGAACTAAATCTATACTCTTACCTGCTGCTGCCAGGAGGAAGGTGCTGATGCCTGCCAGGGAAATAATGTCTCTATGGAGATGCCATTTTTCTGATTAAAAAAAAAAACAAACCAAACAACACAAACAAAGAGCATTTAACCATATTTGCTGTGTTGTGCAACGGGTCTTCCAGTAAAACAAATAATCGTTATAATTTGTAAGGTGGAACAACACTTGAACTACAGCCCCATCTACCATTTTACTGTTGATTTTACTGGTGCTTAAATGTTGTGCAGGCTGATAAACAGCCCAGGATATCTGGATAATGAATAGGCAACAGCTGAACAGGTTTGGTGCTAAAAAATGAATTAAGAAACCAGGAAGTAAAGACTATCAAAACCTACTAAAAACTGACTTCCAGCAGTTGTGGAAGCTGGAATTTATTCTAATAATTTATTTTAATAATGTCATTTTATGGCATTGACCATTTAGTAGTTTCATTTTATGGCCTCACACACCATCTTTGATAGAAAATTAGACATTCATCAAACTGTTCCCACTCAAAAATCCAGTTACCACTTAAGAGCAGTTTAATGATTTTCTGTAACTTCTCTCTTAAGTCCATCAATACAGAACAATACAGCACAGCATAACACTTTAGGACAAATTTCATTGTGCTGTAACTTTTCAGAGTTCAAGTATGTATGAGACGTGATAGGATTAAAACTGGTTCTTTACCATATTAAATTTTCAGTGATGATTTTGTGTGAATACTTTGAAGGGGAGAGGGGAGATGTGGATGGCATCACAGTGTAGGTTCATCTCATCTAATTGGTCCCTCATTTTATGTGCAATATATCAAAAGCAACCAGAATTCTGGGCTGGAAAATTGGCAGTGATGGGAGTGGCACAAAGCTGAGTCCCAGCTTGCAGTGTTGGTGAGAGAAGAGTAAATGTAAGCAGTGGTTCTGTTTCTAGCTACGTGGTCAGATTAAAGGTAGAGTGCACAATGTATCATCTGGTTCTTTAAACATCAAACAGTTCATTAAAACTCTGGTTTCAGGTGCCACTGTTCACAGCCCAAGTTACATTCTTTTCATAAAATTCAAGGGAATTGCTGCACTGAACCCCCCTGAGATTCTCTGTGTGGTTGTCTTGTGTGTTTAGGGCCCTACACAAAGAAAAAAATTCTATTTAATTTTTCATTTCAAGACCACGAATACAATTCAGATTTCATGGTAGAAGTCAAGGGGCATCACTGCATATATATGGTTAAATGCAAATTTTGGGGGCAGGAGGAGAAGAATCATTGCTTCCTAAGAAAACAGTCTTACACTACAGCATTAATACGCTTAAGCATTTAAAGGAAATAAGGTTTAAGTGCTACTTATTGTAACAGATTGGAATGTGTAGACTTATGGTATTAGATGGCAGTAATCTCCCCAGTGCAGGGCTGATTGCATGGGTAGCAAGAGTTGGCTAATCCTTTTCAGCCAATGGCATAAAACATGGATTAGTTTTTCATTTACTGCAACTGAGTGGGTCATTAGGATCCAAAGACACTAATGAGCCTGAACAGGCAATTGGATTCTGGTTTCAAAGTTACAGGCTAGTTTAAAAGATTGTGTCTTTCAGTGATTTAAAACATGATGTTTCAGTGACCTTTTTCCTGAAGAAAAAAAAAAAAAAAAAAAAAAGGAAATGAATGAAGGACATAACCATGGAACACAAACCTGGAATGTTGACTTTTTCTCCTCAAACTTGAGCTGTTGCCAGATTTGTTGCCTCAGAGGCTGAATGGCTCATTTAGAAATATCTCTGTTGCCTTGCTTTTATGTTCTGCTCTTGATGTCTCCAGAGTTGACACAAGTCACATGCAATCAAGTCTGTGCTCCTGGTGGACAGGCACTGTCCTAATATTCTCTGACTCACACCCAGGTTGTTTGCAGCTCAGCAGTTCTGCTTCCAGACACATCACTTTGTGTTCTGATGCTAACATCTTGCTGAGAAATTGCCTCTTGGCACACTGTTTCTCTAATCCTGTACCTTGCTTGATTTGATGTGAAGATGATGCTCTTTTTTAGCACTTGCAACACATTACCTTTGGAAAGGTAAAGTTTCCCTCACTTTGCTACGTCCCAGATTTTCTTCTTTTCAGTAATCACTTGAATTCAGCAATAATGGTTTGTGTTTGGTTTCATTGAAACCAAAAGATGCTGCCAAAAAAAGGTATAAAAGAAAATATATAAAGATGGGCTTTTCCATGTTAATAGAATGTTTAAACACATTCAGAAGGCAAATATTTTAACTGTTATTATTCCCCAGGAGAAATAATGTCAAATGTTTGAATAACATGAACTTAATTCTCTGTATTGTACCACAATCCATAAAGCAGCCACAATATTATTTCACAGAGGATAACTCCGTTATCCTCTGAGATTTGAGTTGGGCAAAACCAGAAGAAGTACAGGGCTGTGGAAAAGAAGTTCTTGCTAGTGGGGAACCAGCTGCTGTGACTGGTGGGAAACTTGGGAGCTGACAGTCCATGAAGCTTGGTAGTTGACAGTCCATAGAGAACTCAGTTTGGAGCTTGCAGTTCTTATCTGCTCCCTTCTGCTGGAGCAGGAGTGCCTTGAGCTAAGCTTGGTCTCTTGCTGCTTTTTTCTTTTTCTCGAGGCACGTGTTTGGCTGGTTTTACCATTTCCACAAAATGCAGGGTGCTGTGATCAGTGATGTCACTCACTGCCAGGCTGCAAAGGACTCATGTCTAGAGGCCATGGGCATCAGTAGTGGTTAAAAATGTTTCCTAACAATTATCCACAAAATCCTTTGTAAGCAAAGTTTCCATTACATTTCAGGGAGGTGCTGAGCCTTTGAAGCACTGGAGCCATTATGCAAACAGGACTGGTGTGTGCCACAGTCTTGTGCCTTGTGGGTTGACAAATGTCAGCAGATAGAGCACATACTTCAAGATATTGTTTGGTTTGGTTTTTTTGTTTGTTTGTTTTTTGGGGTTGTTTGGGTTTTTTTGTCTTGGAAATCTTTCCCTAAACACTTCACCAGTTGTTTCTCACTGTTACATATATTGAAGGAGTTCTCACACGCATCTGCCTGTTTTCTTTTTCTCCCTGTTTCTTTTTTCTCCCTTCTGAGAGCTGGAAGAGGCTCTCAGAAAGATCCCAGTTATTCCCAGTGTCATCCAGAGGTGAGATGGTAAAGGAGGGCCCTGAGCACCCATCCTTTGCCACTGCTGCTGTTTAGCTGTAAGAACAGCCATGCAGAATGCAGCCTCTTAGGTAGTTTTTTTTTCCCACCTTGAACTAATTCTTGTGACTCATCATCAGAGGACAAAGAGCAATAGAGTTCTGCTAAAAAAGATGTAAACTGCCCCTCAGAGGTGCCTTTAAACCCACAATGCCCATCCACCCAGAACACTGAGAAGAAGCTGGTTCTTTGAAGTAGGTCATGACTTTATGTAAACATCCACTTTACTTTGGGTTGTGCTCTTACTGGGTCTCAAAGTAACAGTCAGCTTTTTTGCTAGCACAGGAGAAGCATCCTGATCACAAACCCAGAGTGGTGGCTGTTGGATAGGTTTTTTTTTTTTTCTGCCTTAGGCTCATTTCAGAGACCTGAGAACTGTGACAGTGACTCTGCACTGTGGGGCTTGGAGTGGGGGGTTGATGTTGTTGCTCATAAGATTGTTTTTCTCATTTGCCAGCTACAAGTTAATCCCAGACTAAAAATTACCATTTGCTGAGTGGGTGGTGCCTTATATGGTAAAAATATAGTGGTATTGTTACCTGTAGGCAGAGCTGTATCAAAATCAGCAATTGTAATGACAATTTTATGAAGAATTGCTAAAAAACCCCAATAATTTGGTGGACAGAAGAGTGTAGTTGTCCTTACCACTCTTTTAAATAGTCCTGAGATATTCCTGGTGCTTATCAATAGGATGCACTTGTGTTGCACTGGAATGTGTCCATTTGCATTAGTTGATTGTATTGGCACAGTCACTGGGCATCTCTCAGTCCCCAGGAACATAACAAGGAACTGAGTCTGGGGTCCAATTGCTGAGGAAGGTTGGATTGTTTTATACTTCCCACAGATCTAGCAAAGAGGATCACAAACAAAAATATTAGCTTGGGTCTTCTGGAACTGTTGCTAATGCCTGAACTGCTGGACCATCTGTGAGCATGTAAAGGATGTTTATTCTCTTGGTTGTCAACAGGAGCATTTCCAAGAGCTACACATTGACATAAAAGAAATTAAAATATTAATCATAGAATCACAGAATGTCAGGTTGGAAGAGACCTCAAGGATTATCCAACCCTTCCAGTATTATTGTTTATCTGAGATGTCCCAGCACCCACTCAGGCTGAGACTTCAAACTTTCCAAAGTGGGGCAACTCACCACTTCCCCTGGGAGACCATTCCAATGTCTGACTGTCCTCATGGTGAAAAATTTACCTTTCTTGCTCAAATGGAATCTCCCCAGGAGGAACTTGTGCCCATTGCCCTTTGTCTTGTCCATAGGGCTCCTTGTAAACAGGGAGTCTCCATCTTCTTCGTAGTACTGGAACATGGTAATAAGGTCTCCCCTAAGCCTTCTCCTCCCAAGGCTGAACAAGCCCAATCTTCTCAGCCTCTCCTCACATGGCAGGTGCTCCAGTCCTCTGATCATCCTCGTGGCTCTTCTCTGGGCTCTCTCCAGCCTGTTTGCATCCTTTTTGTACAGCAGGGACCAAGACTGGATGCAATGGATGCCCCTGTACTCAGTGCTGGTGAGGCCACACCTCAAGTACTGTGTCCAGTTCTGGGCCCCTCAGCTCAGGAAGGAGATTGAGGTTCTGGAGCAGGTCCAAAGGAGGCAACTGGGCTGGTGAAGGGACTCGAGCACAGATCCTATGAGGAGAGGCTGAGGGAGCTGGGGGTGTTGAGGCTGGAGAAGAGGAGGCTCAGGGGAGACCTCATCACTCTCTACAACTCCCTGAAAGGAGGTTGGAGCCAGGGGGGGGTTGGGCTCTTTTCCCAGGCAACTCTCAGCAAGACAAGAGGGCACAAGAGGTCTCAAGTTGTGCCAGGGGAGGTTTAGGTTGGACATTAGAAAGAATTTCTTTACTGAGAGGGTGATCAGACACTGGAATGGGCTGCCCAGGGAAGTGGTGGATTCTCCATCCCTGGAGATATTTCAAAAGAGCCTGGATGTGGCACTCAGTGCCATGGGCTGGGAACTGCAGTGGGAGTGGATCAAGGGTTGGACTTGGTGATCTCTGAGGTCCCTTCCAACCCAGCCAATTCTATGATTCTATGATGCAATACTCCAGGCACAATACTCTGACAAGCACTGAGTAGAGTGGGATGATGACTAATGATAAATAATGGTTGGCAAGAGGTGTCTGTGCTAGCATCAAAGGGCCATTAGAGTTTCTTTTCTGAAGAATCAGAAATGCTGCATCAGTGATGAGTTACAGATCAGCTCCCTTCTGCCTGGGTCATTGCAATACCCCGGGGTTGCTGGGGCATGGCACATCCTCACACACCACCCCTCCGTGTCCAGGTGCTGATGTTGGAGAAGGAGGAAGGCAGAGGCTGAGCTAAACAGAAGAATTCCTGTGTTACCAAAAATGGCTTAAGTGTTACCTTGAGCATCTCTGTGGTGCTCAGCAACAGCAGAGGGCTGGGGTTTGTCTTTTCCAGTATGTAAATGCCCCGTTCCCAGGAGCAGGAGGATGGCAGCAGCAAACGGAGCTTTGCTGCTCATGGCAGGGAGCTCCCACTCTGCAGTGGCAGCACTGGAACACAGAGCACTTTACATCACAACGAGAAAAAGGAAATGCTCCAGTGGATCCTGTATGTATTTCAGTTCCCTTTGCTGAGTTTTATCCGAGCTGACACGACTGGAATAAAGTAGATTGTCAAAGGTCGGGCAGAGTGTTTTTATCATTTGCAAGTATTGGCATGAAATAAAATAATGATTTGAATTTCTGTTTTCTGTCTTTTGTGGCTTATGTTGTCAGTTTTAGTGATGTTTTTGACAAGGGAGTGCTGCTGGGTTAGTGATTTCTTCCAGAGCTTCAGAAATAGTTAAGTGAACTGATATTATTATTATTGTATCAGGGCTGACAGCTGATGGTCAGTGCTTATATATTGTCTTTGTAAATTACAAACCTCAAATGCATCTCTCCACTTTTATGAGGTTAATGCCATGGGATCATTTGTCATGTACTTCTATTCAGACTTGGTAAAATTCTTGGTCCTTGTTAAGTTTTGTAGAACAACTGCAGAGAATAGTTGGGTTTTTTTTTTAAAGGTAAAAAATACTGTGCTGAGTGTGTCTCCTGAAAACTTGTGGTGTTTTGGAAATATTTAGATCTCTGCAAGTTCCTGAGTGGAAGCTGTTATTGGAGCAAAGGTGTGCTTCTATTAGCCTGTCTAACACTGTTACACTTTTATAGATACTTTTATAATATAATCATATATAGCTGCATTATGCTATAACTGCAATATTTGCTAAATCATTGAAATAATTGCTAAATAATTCTTATAAATATGTCTGAGAGTTCAGGAAGTGTGCAAGGAATCAGCTAATAAAACCGAGTCTTACGTAGTCAGTTGCTCCTAAATAAAAAAAACCAGGTTGACTTTTTTATTCACTCCATGAGAGAACTGGATAAATTTTGTGTAAATATTCCTAGCTGGGGAAACATCACTGCTGTTACAACTGGGAAGATTGATTTAGGAGCAGTCTTTTCTGTTCTCCCTTCTGCTGTGACAGCAAGCATGGGTTTGAGTTACTTTTAGTTAAAGCTGGGAGACCTGTCCAGAGATTATCATTTATATTCCAGGAGTGTCCACAGGGTACAGCTTCATTTAGGGCCCCATTGTGTTATGCCCAATGGGAGAGAGTCCAAGCCTTCAATGTTTTACAATTTAAAGAGACAATGTTGGGCTGGATCATGAGATGCTGAGTGCTTCCTACAAGTCCTGAGTGTGTCTGGTTTCCAGAGAAGCCACTGGGAGGGAGTTATGATTGCTTAGTGCCACTCAGTACCAGTCAGTCTGTTCCATCAAGCCTGTAGGACTCATTTAAAAGAAAATATCAACTAAAATAATAAAGAATAAGCAATGCCCCATAGCATTTTCAGAGAAGAAAAAGCCTTAAAATAAATATTGGGCATGTGGAAAACATGATAGCTGGAAATAAAGGGGAATTCTTCTCACTGGCCAGGTTTTGTTAGGGTGTCCTGTGAAGGCATCGGGCACCAAATTGAAACTGGGTCCTTTCCACTAGATCGATGTTCCTGACAATCTGTGCCCCGAGCAGACTTGTCAGCAGGAGCTTAAGCTGGGAGAAATTTATAAAATCTGAAAAACAGCAGCTTTCAGAGTGTTGAGCGTGCATGTCAGTCTTGAAGAGATGGATGAAAGAGCAAATCTGATGAGGGAGAGAGAGGCGAACAACAAGAAGGAAAAAGACGTGGGGAAAAAAAGACAGCCTGTCAGTGCCAGAGACATAAAGCTTTTATTCCTCCTTCTCCCCAGACTGTCTGTAAGCCTGTAGGTAAGATTAATCAGTGTCTGCATGCTCCAGTGCTTCCAGAGCTGGATTCAAGGTGAGGAAGGCAGATCCATGGCACAGGTGTGCACAGCCCAGCCTTGGGCATCTTTCGTTTTATCCCAGGAGCTCAGCAGTGAGCAGGGCAGCGCCAGTCAGTGCAAAGATGCTGCAGTCAACAGCAATCTGCCAGGTATGTGGCCTGGGAAGTTGGCCTTATTTTGTTCTGTAATAAATAACATCTCTGCTGGGGTAATTTTTATTGTCATTACTGCAGTCTGCACTTACAGCTTCTGGCAGCTGTTGTGGGAGGCAAAAAGGCAGCCGTCCATCTGGCACAGAGATGTCTCGAGTTTGGGAAGATTCTGATGTCAGTGGTGGGTCAGGTAATGCCTGAGTTTATTTCAGCAGAGTCAGGGAGGATTTTGCTGTTTATTAGCAGGAGCAGAAACAAAACCTTAATCCCTGCAGTTCTCTTTCTATTACGTTATACACAGAGTGTCACAGATGTGAACAGAATGCTGTGAAAAACAGGGGGGTCATACCCTGCTGTCACCTGCAGCAGTGGGTGAAAAGCCAGAGTGGACCTGCAGCCTTGGACCACTGTTTCAGGCCACCAGTTTCATTTTTTTCCCATCCCTCATGAGAGGAAATAGATTCTGGGGAAGTAGATGTGATTCACTGAACTTATGGCAGCTCGAGCCTCACTGCTGGTGAGCTCTCAAGATGCTGATCGTGTCACTTGGCTGGATGCAGTGTTAGTTACTGCTTGTGTCATCAGATCTGGAGCAGCCTGACAGACACTTTCAAGGTGAAAGGAAGGGCATTTAAACAGAGGTTGAGGCAAGGGAGGACAAGCAGGAAAGCAGAAAATAAGCCAGAAGAAGGTTATCTGGAGAAGAACAGGATCACAAAGCGTGAAGAAGGAACACTAGGTGGGAAAATACATCCCCAAATGGGTCCTGTTAATTCCAGCTGAGTCACTTTTCTTTGACCCAAGAGCTTTACCTCCTCAGTGCCTCCTCCCTGCTGTGCAGTGGCTCCAGTGAGTATTGGGCACTGCCCTGAGGACAGGGCTAAGTACTGCTGGCCAGGGACCTCGGCTTCCTCCCTGCTGTTGTAGCTCATTGTTAGGGCCTCAATGGCTGATTACATCAACTGAGATGAGCAGTGATCTGAGGAGATGCTGAACTAAAGGCATTGCCAGTAAAACCATTGCTGAGGTGGAGAGAGGCAAAGAACTCTGAAACTCCTGAAGCAGCAATCAATGCCTGAGTCTCCAAATCCTCCCACTGATGTAATTCCCTGGTGTACAAAGTACCAGCCCTGGCACTTGGTTGCACCACACCAGCCTGGCTTGACCACAGCATAAAGTATCCTTTCATTTGGTGTTTGCTTACAACGAGCCTCATTGTTCTGCAGCATTGACCTGAACACACCAAGTGGTTGCTCCTGGCTTGTGAACTGGGCTGCACTTCATCCAGGCACTGCCCCAGCCCAACAGGCTCTGCTCAGATTTATTTCTGCATCTGAGCTGCTTGCTCACTGCTAGAGCAGGACTCATGTCTGGCCAGATTCTTCAGTTTGCATTGTCAGGAATGCAAGGACACTTGGAGCATCATGGATGGAGGATGACTGTGTCACTGGGGTGGGGTTTTAGTGATGGATGGGACCCAATCCCCTCAGCTCTGAGCTTGCTTCATTCTCTGTCTCCTTATGACAGCCAGAGGTACCAGCTGAGTTCAGTTATCCAAAAGGGGTGAACTTTACCATATGACCAAGTTGTTTCATATAAAGAGTTTGCTTAATAAGAAGCCAAAGTGTTGACTCAGTATAGTAACATTTCTGATACTTCTCTGAACCTTGGGAGGATAAGGGTCTTGTGCATTTCCTCCTCTTCCTTCCCAAAGCACACGTGGATACAGGAAGGTGTGATGCTAGTGCAGAGCCTAAATAAATTCCTGATTGAATGTAAGGCCACTAACATTTTTATGCACTACTGCCACTAAACACATTTCTAACTAGAACAACTATAAATGTTGTGTCACCATTTCTGGGGCTGGTCAGATTTTATTAAGGTCAGTGGCCAAGCTCCAAATTTATTTGTTTCATTTAGCCTCTGGAGAGCTGGGTCTGTCACAGGCCAGTCACCAGTCTTCCTGTATCTCTGTCCCCACAGGTAAAAATTAACATGTAAATAATTGCTTTGTCATCATCATTATTATTTTTATGTGCTGCAAGATCTGTAAGAAGAGATGATGTCTTGTACTAGGCTGAACAAGTGGAAAAAGAAATGAGCTGTTAGTTAATATGACACAGCTTCTGTTGTGCTGCTGGATCTTTTGGTTCTTTAGAGTGCAAATGGAACAGAGCATGATTAATCTCTTACTGGGAGTGAGCTGAGTGCCTGTTGCACAAAGGTTGTAGTCTTGGTATCTGCTGTCATGATTCTGATAAAGCTGAATTATGATCTGAGTAATGCATAAGCAGGACTCACCCCAGGATGCATCCAGCCTGTCTTGTTGACTTTGTTTGTCTCTGTTCCCTCTTTTCATACCTTGTCACCTTCTCCCACTCCTTCACAAAAGCTGAACTTGTCACTTGCAAAATTGATTCCTGTGTCTAGTGACAGGGAGGGATTTTGTAAATGCCTCTGCATGTTGCTTTTCAAGGTCTCATCTGAAAACATCTTCTCATGATTAATATCTGCTGTGCTGCCTGCAAGGACTGTTCAGACTGACTCTAAGGTTCTGGGGTTGTGGCACTGGGAGGGAGCACCCAGGGCACTGCCATTGAAAGCTGTGATGAAAGCTGTGCAGGAGATGGAAGGTTTTATGACAGGTTTTGACCTTGTGAAATATTACCTTTCTTCTGTGTTGCAGGAGAGGTGTAGTTTCCCCTGAGGAAAATGGTTTATGGATGTCTGGGGTCAGTAGAAACATTTTTCTTTCAAGTACTTAAAAACTAGATTTCTTTACTGTGTACAAAATGTAAGAGATGAAATGACAATCTGAAAACTAAATTCTGTGACTCTGGATGCATCTGGTGAACCTTGCAGTGTTCATGGAAAACAAAATACTCCAGCTGATCTTGACTCTATTCATATCTTGCTGATCAGCTTTCCTTGCAAAAGAGAGTGAGAAATATTCAGATATCTTACAAGAATTGGTAGATGTGGTTGTTCTAAGCCTATTGGCAGGATAAGCCAACACTGTTCATGTGGATGCTTAACCAAAGGTGTATATATATAATCCTGCTGGAGCTGTAACCATCCTGAGCTCATCCCTTACTCCTTCTGAGCATTTGGAAGTGCTGTGGGTACCACAGGCGTGACCTGGTCACACCCAGCCTTGTCTGTCTAGCACCAGATGGACAGAAAGACATGAAAATAACAAAATTAAATTAAAAAAAATGAACTCTTATCACTAGAATGGTTTGGGTTGGAAGGGACCTTAAAGCTCATCCAGTTCCCACCCCCTGCCATGGTCAGGGACACCTCCCACCAGCCCAGGTTGCTCCAAGCCCCATCCAACCTGGGCTGAGACACTGCCAGGGAGGGGACAGCCACAGCTTCTCTGGGAAACCTGGCACAGGGGCTCAGAATTTCTTCCTAGTGTCAATCCTCAATCTACCCTCTTCTATTTTAAAGCCATTACCTCTTGTCCTATTGCTGCATGCCCTTGTAAAAAAATAAAATAAAAAAAACCCAAACCCATATATATTATATACACTATACACAAAATATATATAGAATATGTTAAAGATGATAATAATCCTATCTTTATTTACTGCTGTATTGGATCAAAGCAGGTGTTCTAATAACACCAGGGGCATATTTCACCAACTCCCCTTTCCATACTGCAGTGGAGGGGCTGATCACTCAGCATTCAAACCTCTGCCTGTGAAAGCAGAAAAAAACCCTGTTGACTGCACTTCCACCACTTAGGACAAAAGATTTATGAACTGTATCACATCAACCTTACCTTCCAGAACATCTTTAAGACTCATCTCTTCTTAAACTGTGTCAATGAACCCATTGACATTGTTTCCAAGATCAGCTCAACTCCTGCACCTGCAAAACAAACCAGATTTTGCTCGACTTTCATTATGTTTTGTGAGTGTGCACATGACATAATTTAAATAAGCTTATCCTACTCAGAAGGAAGAAAAAAACATTCCTAGCACAGTTTAAGCAAACCAAGCAATTATTCTGTTACTAAGTGTAATTAATGCCTAATGATTTGCTTTGATTAACAGGACAATCAGCATCTGCTCCCAGAAATAGGGATTAGTAACCCAGGCCGACTCTAATATTAGAAGGTAGGGGGTTCTTTTGTACCACAATCTATTTTTCCCATATTCATTTTAAAGCAGAAAAGAAAATCCCTGTGCTGTATTTTGAAAGCTGAATGAAGAGAAGGTAGTATATTTTTTAAAAAATACAGAAAAACTTTATAATGTTTTTATAAATTTGTGGTTTTGAGTGGAATCCATTTATCTCCATCCTTTAAGAAAGAAATTGCTCTCATTTTCTGACAATTTTTACAGCCAAAGTTACATTTAAGCCAAAGTTACATTTAAGATTTTGCATTTTCTATGCAGTAGAGGCATCTCCTGGAAAGCAAGCTGAACTAAATAAGAATCTATGTTTGATTGTCCTGTGTTGCTGGTTACTGCTAAATACTCCCTCACTCTAGGAAACAATGGAATGCCATTTTTAGATATAATAGTCATTTTTCTAAATCTCCTCATTAGTTTCTCAATTTCTTTTTGCTGTATGGCTGAAGAATTACAACATACAATGAAGCTGCAAGGCTAGTCATTCTTTATCATCTTCTATTGATCCTAAAGATGGAGATGGAGTGCAGCTAGGTGCAAACACTAATCCAGTTGTATAACAGACATCCCCATATGGTTACCCACCAGCTTTGCCTTAAGCCAATCAATAATCACTTTGACAAAGAAAAATAAAGTTGGATTTTTTTTTTTTTTCATGTAAAGGTTTGTTGTCAGTCATCTGGGCTCTGGGTGCTGTATCTACCAAGTGATACCCAGGTGTTCTGGACTTCTTGGGCACTTCAGCATCCACTCAAAAACAGAGCTTGCAATGGCTGGTAGATAGCCAAGGAAATTATTCTCTTCACTGGGATTATTACAGAGCCAAGGACAGAATTAACTTGAGCCACATGTCTTGCTTCTAAAAGCCTTTAAAAGAGACTAAACACCTTGTAAATGAGTTGGACTTTCATTGTAATATAAACAAAACATGTCCCTGAGGAAATGATGTTGGTATGAGCCATTGAAGATGTCTAATGTAGGCTCACCTGGAGGCTTTTATTCTCTGGTCTGTGGTTAAATATTACAAGAGTAGGCACCTGGTAAGCACTTGGTTCATTCTTTTCGTGGATGCTTTCACAGAAATGTTCATTCACTGTGATTTGTGCAGAACTGAACAGTGAGACCAGAAGTGCAGACATTTCCCATGGCTCTACTTCAGCTCCTCTCTGAGTCTGGTGGAGCCTTGGCTCCTGGGTTGGGTCTCAGGCTGTGCATGTATCCACTGTACCAGCTCCCTTGTGCCCAGGAACTGTATTTCAAATTCTTTTGCACAGGAATCCATACTGCAACTGCAAAGGGACTCCAGCAGGTCAGGACTGATGCTGAAGGATGAGAACAGATAATTAAACATTTACTGTGTGTTCAGTTTAATGCACAGAATAATTCTCTAATACCAAATACTCAAGATTCCCAACTGCCTTTGACCATATGGGGTCTGGAATAAAAACATTGCAACAAACTTTAAAAATAACACCAAATACCTGAACACAGAAAGGAAATACGGTGGGAGATGCCATGCTTACTAAATAAGTACATTGTATACTGAAAATTATCTCTTCCCTCAGCTTTATTTCTTCTTGGCTTGTGTCTTCACTCATATGGACTGTCCTATTTCATAAACCTGCAGCAATTACAAGCTTAAGATTTCCATTTACCTTCATATCCTTTTCTTTTTTCTTCCTGTGGCTTGACCATGCCTCCTGTTGCTTATCATGGTGTGAGATTTAGGGCTGTATTTCACCTTCTGGAAACCAAGCTCCCTTATCATCATCTTTTGCCTTCATGGAGACCCAGGGAGACCATGACTGAAGCAGGACATTTACTCTTGTATCCTCCATCAGAACCAGGTTCTGCCTTCATGGTCTGCCTGTAATATTTTAAAACCAACAGGTGAGTAACTGTGTCCTCTTGGCTGCAGATCCAGCCTGAAATGTTGCTCATTATAAGGTACATTGGTGGCACATCTGGGAACCTCCAGCAAGATGAAGTAGGAGTTTGCCCTGCACTAAGGAGCATGGCCATGTCTGCTCACTGTGAGGCTGCTTTTTGTGAGCTTCATTACAAAATAAAGCCAGCTCTGAACTGGATGGTGTGAAGAAACTTGAGCAGACTCAGAAAAAGTAAAGAGGCATTTTTGTGGCTCTGCACTATGCCCTCTCCATCTATATTGCTTGCACTGTGTCTGTATGCAGAAGTGATTTGTCTGCAAGTTGGATAATCTGCCAGGGGATAATGGGAAGGAAATAAAGTTCAGAGTACATAGTGACACATCAGCCTTTGTAAGTCTTTAAAATGGAGAATTTAAACACTAGCAGGTACCAAGAGCTCAATATGTCAGAATTTAGTGATGAAAGTTACCTGTAAGCCAGTACAGACACTGCATGCAAAGCAGGACGCAGCAAAAATAAGCTGCCTAAAAGTAACTCAAAATCCAGCTTCTGGGAAAAGTCTTTTCCAGTATGCATTCCCTAGCTGGAGGACGAGGACCCTTTAGGTACATGTGCTCTGATTTACCCCTGCATCCCTCATTGCACTGCAGTGCAGCTTGTTACTTTTGCTTGTAATTAGAGCTGCTTTTTGATTGGTTTCAGCCTCAGTTTGAAGTGGGTTTTTTTGTTCAGATATTTCACCCAAGAAGCATATTAATGGAGAGATGCCAAAGGTATTATAAGCTACAGAGCCTCATGTTACAATGGAGCTATATTCCTGTGTATATTCCAGTGCAATCTCTTCAATATAAAAGCAGAAACAAAACCCCTCCTGTGTTTCTTTCCTCCCTTGAATTCCAGCTTTTACCACCCCACTCCCTTTGCAGTCACTAAACATATGCACAATAGTGAAAACCACCACATAATACACTGCATTGAAAAAGAGTCCAGCCAGGCTTCTAGGTCAAGGGAAGGAATATTTCTTTCTTTCCTAGTTAGCTTATTTCCCATTTGCCCCCTTTCTTTTTACTAAAGAGCTGATGGGCCAGGTCTACTGTTGAAGGAGCTATTCAGATCAAGACCCAAGATTTTGAACCAAAATTCAGACATCATGTCCCCAGTATTGTTAAACAATAATTCAAGTATAATGAAATTCATATTTACTCTGTAAAGAAAAAGCATACAAGTGTTTAATTGAAGAAAAACCAGATAATTGCCTTAGAAAAACTCTGACAAGGGTGAGGAATGGATAATTTAGATAGGGCCTGAAGAAAAGCAATAGTTGAATCTATGGGAGGAAGACACAAGAGCCAACAGTAGGCAGAAGCACAGGTGTTTGCACTCTTTTTCTCTGAAGGAATGCACAGAGACACAGGGACAAAGGCTTGGAAAGGGACCACAGTTTCACCAAAGTCTACCCCTGCCACCACAAGCAGTTTGGTGACACTCACAGCACAGCAGACACATCAGTTGTGACACCTCCCTGTGAGCCTCTCTGACATCAGTAGCAAATTTAACACCTCTGGTGTGCTAAATTAACACCTTCAGTGTGTTCCACACCTTTGTTGTCCATCAGCAAGAACTTTGGCAATACTGGGGAGAAGATTTTCACCCGTACCATGGCTAAAAGCAAAAAATTGTATCCCTACACCAATGATAGACATGTCTGTCATCTGATATATGGGACCAATTCCCTCTTGACCCCAAGCCTGTCATCAGTTTACCTCTGACTTGGTCATAAATCACTTGCTACTCAAGAGGTTTCTCAGGATCAGCAGAAGCACCAACTTAACTCCCATGAAAATCCACCCACGTGTGGGTGTTTCAGAAGAGGCTGAAGAAAAGTAACTCAGAGTTACTCCAGGGAGGTGTAGAAGGCACTCAAGTGGAGTGAACACTCAGGTGCTCAGATTAAAAAGTCTGCTTGTGGCTTTTGGAACTACAGATGAAGTTGTTTAGTATCACTTGCTGATTTCATTACCTCCTTCAGGTTTTCCTTAGTCCTGCTGTGGACTCTGTCCCACTCCCACCACCCTGTGGATAGAGCATCTCAGTAATATCACTCTGGGTGACTCCTCTGTGACCACTTCATAAAACTGCTCTTTGTGAGATGGTTCCTGAACTGTACAGGGATGCTGCTGCAGGACTGGTGTGTGCTGAGGATTCCCAGGCAACTGTGTCAGGATCTGGAGCTGCTTCTCCTGTCAGTCACAGGAATGTAATCACAGAGGATAAAGCCAAGCAGGTGCAAAAAATTTCTCTGTACATACTGGGTTTTGCTTTTTAATCTGTCAGTAAAGAGAAAGCTGAGCCTCAGTTCTTAGGAGCTCTAGTGCAGTGAGCTGCAGCACCAATGAGGGCCAGGGCAGAAGCATTTTGGGGAAGATCCACAGCTTGCAAGGGCCTGTGCATCTCCCACTCATGTTCACACAGCTTGCCACAGCCAGTGGCCTCACCTCTTAGTGGTATAATGCATCTCTAAGCTGAGAAATTCAGCAATGGTGACAGCAACCCAGGACACTGCAGCTGGGAGATGCTTCCTGTGCTTGGACTTGCAATAATTCCAAGTGGCCTATAAGAAACAAGGGACAGACTTTTTAGCAGAGACTGTAGTGATAGACCAAGGGATAATGGCTTTAAACTGGAAGAGGGGAGATTTAGATTAAATATTAGAAACAAATGTTTACAGTGAGGATGGGGAGATACTGGCACAGGATTTCCAGAGAAGCTGTGGCTGCCCCATCCCTGGCAGTGTCTCAGCCCAGGTTGGATGGGGCTTGGAACAACCTGGGCTGGTGGGAGGTGTCCCT
Organism: Heliangelus exortis; assembly: GCF_036169615.1. Classification (NCBI taxonomy): domain Eukaryota; kingdom Metazoa; phylum Chordata; class Aves; order Apodiformes; family Trochilidae; genus Heliangelus; species Heliangelus exortis. Next base: position 5,454,641 of record NC_092426.1, on the reverse strand, counting down.
GACCATGATATTCCTGGCCCCACCACCCAACAGCATCCTGAGGGCTTTTGGGAACTGCAGCAAGGGGAGAAGGGTTTCTCACGGGGGAATTACTGCCAAATTTATGAGATCTTCAGACAGGTGAGTCCCAGATTGGTGGCAGCATGTGTGTGACCAGAGTGGAATCTCCAGGCTGATGCTCAGAAGTCATGATCTCTCCTGTTAAAATCCTTGTGAAAGAATTTTAGTGAGTAGCCTGATGCAAAGGCTGTGTTCTGCTCTCAGGGATGTGCACACACAGCTCCCATCTATCTCCCTTCCTGCTGAATGCTCTGCCTGTTGCCTGGCACCAGGACATCCCATGGTGGTAGAGCACCACAGGAAGGTTCATGTTCTCCAGAGGCTGGATAAGAAATGTTGTTGAGCTGAAGTAAACCCCAGCATTATTGGAATTACCTACTACACTTCACAACAGAGCTAACTCCATCAGTTCTTGCCCCTGCCCTGCCCTGCCTTGCCTGCCTCCCAGCTACAAGGTTTTCAAAAAACCCCAATGACACACGAGTCTTCAAAGCTTCCAGGGGCAAAACTTCTCTCTGAAGCCTTCACAGCACCTCTCAGTCTCATATTCACAAGCAGAGAATTCATTGTATAATCCACACACACTCAGCACAAAGATCGTTCCTGACACCAGAGGAAAAGTTAATGTATGAAGAAATAAAAGAAAATGTAATTGAGATGTCCCCAGAGCAGAAAGGAGTGGAGAAATCTGCCACTGCATATCACACATCTCACTAACAGATACATATTCATTCTGCTTAAATGTATTCTGGTAGTTCTTATGCATTCCTTGTAGATCCTCACAATTATCTCTGATCTCTTTGTTAGGGACAGAAAATGTAGGCTTAATAAGATGTCAACAGACAAGGGGTATAAAGTAATTGCCTGTTATGCCATAAATGTGTTATAATCATTTGCCAGAGGGAAAAAAAAGTCTAATTGAATGAAAACTCTTGATGGTTTCATTATGCTTCTATTAAGACACAGTCAGCCCTCCTGATCCAAACACAGGGCTTGATGCTTCTTCCATTTACATCTGTAGAAAATTTGAGGCAACTGCAGTGTTACTGATGGACTTGCAGCAATGCAGAGCTGGAGTAAAAGAGATTAGAGTGGGTCCTCAGCATTTCTGAGCCAGGATGAAATGAAAACATTTACCATGAGCATGGCTGAGGAAGAAAATTTCAATAGAAATGAAAGCAAAGCTGAATAAAATGCCAGAGCTCTTTCCAGCAACGTCAGGAATCAAAGTCTGCATGAGGAGAGAAAGCAAAGGGCTAAATTCTGCCTTTCACATTGCACTGTTAAAATCCAGGCTAAGAATTTGCTTATAAGTTATTAAATAAAACTTCCTTTTCTCCATCCTCCCTGCCAGCCAGGCAAGAACACAGCTGTTGAAATCCCTTTCTGTCTTTTTCCAGTATCAGCCCAGCCTTTTTTCAATCACTCACTAACTCCCCCTTTCTCTACTGCATCTCGTTCAAGCTCCTTGTCCTTGCCTCTGTGCCCTGCATCATTCCAGCTCTTCCCCACTTGGGGGCCACCCCCTGCCCATCCTCCCTGCCCTCCGTATCAGCTCCAGCATCCCCTGCATCTGCTTCACTGCGGATCTCTTGTCACTTTCCCCTCCTGCCACTCTTCACAGGTGCTTCACACAGTCATCCCCCTCACCTGCTTTCAATACCTTTCTGAAGAACTTGTTTTTTCCATAAACACAACTCCTGGTGGCTTTATCCACTTCCAACATACCAGGAGGAACTGTCTCTCCTCTCCTGCATTGCCCTGGATCTACCTTCAGGGCTGGTGCCTTTCCTGGTGCTTCCCCAGCCCACCCATCTTGGTGCCTGCTCTGTGTGAGCTCTGTGGGATGGGAATGATGATTGCTGTGGGGTCCCAGCTCTGCTGTGAGGAACAGCACAGAGATTTGGGTGTCTTCAAAGAGCAGGAGGGTGCCTGTGACTTGATCTGTGGCTAGGAAGTAGCTTGACTCTCTCTCTCATGCTTTTAATAATAACTGTAGGCATTGATAGTATCCTGTACCATCATCTGGGCTGAATAATCTTTACAGTGAGTTTGAAATACTCTCACTGGTGCTTCCTCCATGCAGTATTCTCTATGATGTCATTTTGTCTTGTATTCTACATTTATGCCTTTTTTTTTGAGGTGAGAAGTCTGCTCTTGCTCCTGCTCTCTGACCATCCAGTTTTCTTTCTAGGAGATTTCTATGTTATTGAGGTGAATTCATACTTCACCCTTTCCAAAACCTGGTTTAGAGGCTAAGCACAATACAAACCCTCAGATTTTTACCTCAAATCAGTACTGGGTGGATACATTCAGTGGATAGGGGTCTAGGCACCCCTCACTGTCCTTGTGTTAAGGGTAATATCTATCCCACTTTTTCATTGGATTTGTTCTTGAGGGAATCACACTGTGTTTCTCCCACCCCTTGGGCTCACCATCCATTTTCAGTCGTGTTTGCCAGTTGGTTTTCTCACACTTTTGCCAAGAAGGAGCAGAAGCAAGGGGCAGGTTGGTCCCCACTGTGGGGAGGATGAGCAGCATGGGGCTGTTACCCAGCATTTGTCCAGGCAGCCTCAGGAGTGATGAGCTCCGTGGTCACATTCTCCTGCCAAAGAGGAAGAGGCAGCTGGGAGCTCTGCCAGGGGGCTGGAATTTTGGGAGGCAAAAAGCACATCCCCACTATGAGGGAGGCAGACTTGATGTCTCAGTATTATTTGATTACTCTGCATTACCTTTGGATCTTTGGATGCTGGCTTGTGCATTTACATGAAGAAGCCATTGCATAATTCTCATATAATGAACATTTTGGTTAGTTTTTTGTCTCCTTTTGGCTGGGGAAAAGATACCTGTTTGTCCTGCCTCCTTGGAGAGGGTTGTGGCTGTATCATGCAAGGTTGACTTACAGACTCCTCTCTCTTTGGGAAGCTGCTTGCTGGTCTTGACACTGACATCAATCTCTTGAGCTCATAACAAGATGCTGTGTTGAAATATCAAGTTTCAAAATAGTTCCTGAGAACCAACCCTCTCATCTCAGGTTGTTGCCTGGAGTTGTACTTTTGTGTAGGCTCCTCAGCTCCAGCAGCAAAGGGGTTTGTTGTGCCTCAGGTTCAGACTCTGGAAGGAAAAATTCATCAAAATTGCTGCTGGGGCTGTCTCCACAAGTTTCCCCTTCAGAGAGAGCCTAGTCCAAAGCTACCTGGAATTAAAGACATTTTTTCTTCCCTCCTAGGGTTTCTGAAGACCGTGGATTAAATCTGTGATGAGATAGTTTATTTTTAGAGCACCTTTCCCTGAGCAGATGAGTGGTACTGGTGGTAAAGGTACAGGTTCCTGTACATAGCAGTGGGGTTATTCCTACCTCTACTGCTTAATATAAATATAGATGATTTCTGTTCAGAAAAAGACAGTGGAAGACATGTAGCTAAAATGCTGAATTTTGTGCAGCCCAGTGTGGTAACAGACATTGAGCTGCTTTGTTCTACACTCTTTGGGGTAAAAGCAAATAAAATGAGATGATAAACAAAACCTGGTGTAAAAGATAAACAAGGATCACTAAACCCATGCTGTTTAAAGATGAAATATCACCACTGTTTTTAACATTACAAAGCAAAGCCAGTTCCAAAATACCTGAATTATTTTATCACTTTTGTCCTGTATCTAAAACTAAACTAACCTAAAGGGAGTTTTAACATTTTCTTTTGGTGTAATACAGACAAGGTAAAGGATAAAAAGCATTTGTATGAGTTAGGAGTAACTCTGCTGAAATCTTCAAACGAAATTTTCAGCTTGGACATAAGAAAAATAGGAATTTTTCAGCAAATCTGATTTTTAGTGAGAACCAAGCCCTTATCTTTCCTACTCTTGCAGATCCCTTTCAAATTCATAGTTATGCTCTGACCTCAAAAGCATCCTGTATTTTAAATATGTTTCTCCTATTGCTTTAGAATTGCAGTTGCTCTGAGAATAAAATCTTTATCTGTATTTGATATAAATATCAAAGTATAGATTTAGGAGACTAATTTTAGGAATCCAGGCTTGAAATATTGATCAGTGGGATTACATTCATATCAACAACAGCAAAGCCCCAAATCTGGGAAAAATAATAAAGCAGAAAGATCTTCTCAAAGATCCAACTCTTGCAAAAGCTGCCAAGGATTACTGTAAGGCCATAATTAGTGACCATTGCTGCTGGGTTTCTAACTACTGCAGGGGGAATATTGATATAATCCTATTAGTGTGTTGCTCTCATTAATGTACTTATGTCAATTAGCTGAGCATTTCAGCAGAAAGGTGAATTTATGAAATGTTGTCTGGTGCTTTTTTTCATCCAACATGGATTTCCAGTGCAAAAATCAATTTTGAACAACCACCAAAGATCAAGGTCCACTAATGAATCTTATCTGACACTAATGTTGTCTAATTACATTAAAATGTCACAACTAATTTCATGGCATCAGAGCTCCCCACTCCATAAACAAACACAAGTTTGGTGACATTTCTAAAGAATTGCATTTTCAAACAGGAAAAAGGTGAACAGCTTTGCTAATTTTCTACATTTCTGTCATTTGCAACAAAGCACAAGAAAATCCAGGGTCTGACAGAACATCCAGCAGTGTCTGAAACAACAGAGCTTTTGGGGAAGCACTCAGAAGAACTGAATTATCTTTGCTCCTTTCCTTCATTAAATGCTAAGAAAGCCCTAGAAAACTTTGCCAACCTATTTCTGGGTGTGCTGGTGTCTTGGGGCCAGCTCAAATCTGAAGCCAGATGATGCTCTCTTGGTTTAAGCACTGGACATCCTGGTGCCTGTGGTGTTTGCTCCATAGCTCCACATGGTCCATGCTCCTGCTCTGCCCCAGCCCCGTGTTCCACCATCCAGAAAAAGGGGTTCAGGAAGGAGTCAAACTGGGATCTGCCCAGTCCCCTGCCTGTCAGTGGGTGGAAAAGAAGAGGGACTGGGGCTGCAGCAAAGATGAAGGGAGGGTTTTCATCACTCCCTACACTTAAACCTTGAAAAATGAGTTAAAATAAGACACCAAACCCACAACTTTTCTGATAACTGGGGCAAAGAGAAGAGATCTTAAACTAATTCCCACTGGGCTGGATTTTTCCCCTCAATGGCAAAAAACAGGAGATTCTTTCAGAGCTGCCAGATCTGGAGCCTCAGGAAGAGATTGTGAGAGATGCAGGCAGTGACTAGGTTTGGATACAAAAGCATTTCTGATTGGTTTCCCACAAGAAGAAATTCTGTTGTAAAACCTGCTACTCATTTTCCATTAAAGGAGTAATTTGGGAAATTGTCTCTTCTTGTGCTCTAACAAGGCAGCAGATGGGTCCAGGTAAGTTTTTCATGGTCCTGTTGGTTTCACTGAAGTGATTTAATTTTAGTTCTCAGCAGAGCAGATTAAAATAGGGGAGATGCTACATAACTTTCTGAAATGGCAGAAACCTGCCCCAAAGAATCTGTGGCATCACTGAGAACACCTTTTTTCCTTGTGTTAGCTCAGAGGCATCTGTTTCCTCACCTCAACATCCTTTGGGTGGGTAGACCCAAAGCAGAGAAGAAGACAAGAAGCAGACAAAGAAGGAACAGGTGACTCAGAGGTAAAGACATGCAATGGGATTTTTTAATTTTATTTTTGAAACCTGTCCCCGGTGTGTGCTTGATAAATAATTAATTGGTGTTATTTCCAAGCTCATATCCATTTTCACACAAATGCACTCTCAACTCCAGTGATAAAAAAAAAAAAAAAAGAAAAAGGATGTTTTTCTGTTAGTTCCTCTTCAGTGAAGCCCTGAAGCTATAAACCAAATTGACTGCTAAATTTAGGCAAGAACACAGGCTGGCCAAGTCATCTCAGAGTCCATAAATGTATTAATAAGAAAGATCAAGACAAATAAGGAAAGAATCCCTGAGCTGCTGAGAAGCTTCTCCTTTTAATGGGTCAAGAATAGTTGGAAATATGTATTCTCCAGTTTACTGGAGAATAGGGTCTAGGTCTGGGTTTATTCTCTTAAATATGAAAAAAACTGCAGTGAGGAAGAACGACTGGCTGGGCAGCTCTGAGCAGGACTTCCCCGTTGAATCACAGATTGGGATGGGTTGGAAAGGGACTTAAAGATCACACAATTCCAACCCCCCTTCCATGGGCAACTCATCTTCTCCTACTAGACCAGGTTTCTCCAACGTGGCCTGGACACTTCCAGGAAAGGGGAAGCCACAGGTTCTCTAGGCACTCTCCAGCCCAGTTCCATGCCTTTTCTTCTACCCTTGGGACTCCTGTCTGGTTTTGGCAGGAGTGGGTAATATGCTCTTTTAAAAGAAATGTTTCCTACGTATTACCTAGCAAAGGAGTCCCTGAGAATCTACTTGAAGCTTTAGCTGGTGCCTGGATATTTTTTGCAAATCTGTTGTCATGACTGATGCTTCATCTTATTACTCACACAATACCTAATCTTTTATCTCATACTTATGGAAGTGGATGGGTAATTTACAATTTTTTCTGGATCAGAAAAACAATCCATAGGAAGAACAAGGGATCTGTCTCCAATGCTGCACAAGTGAGGATATGGTCCATGGGAAGATCCATTGCATAGCAAGGTAGGAAAAGAAAGAGGTAGGATATGAATCAGAAATTAGTTCCCTTCACTGGAGGAGGGGGCTGAAACTCATTTTTCCTGGGGAGAAGAGCAGGCAAGCAGCTCTCCTCAGAGCAGTTACTGGCATCATCTGTCTTACTGCTCTACTTCACAACCCTGCATTTCAGAGGAGTGGCACAGCATTGCAAGAACTTTTCTCCTGAAGAAGCTTGGAGGCTTCACCAGGCACTAGGCACTCATTTTGGCCTTGGGAAACATATCTCCCATTTCTCTCATAATCTTCCTGCCCCTTACAAAGCTACATCCAGAAGGGCCACAGATTTTATGCATTACACTTGGGAAAACAGCCCATATAGTGTAGATCTTGTGTCCAGAAATTGGTCAGTGTTGGATAAGGGACCAAGGCATTTGCTTAGAGGTACCTTTGTCTTGTCCTGTCCATCCTGCCTCCTTCTCTCTCACCATCTCCTTTTATCATCCTTTCTCTTCTCACATTCATGCCTGAGGATCACTGTCTCCTAAGGGTTCCTTTGGATTTGCAGTGGCAAATTCAGGCAACAGCTGTATCTGCAATAACCATTACATTAAAAACTGAAAAAGCCAAGAGGGAAGCCTGGAAGACAAGAATATGAGGGAGGAAATATGCCAGGTGAGAATGAAGGGGTCTGTACTACTTTTCCTTGCTGGAAGAGCCTGTTTTTCTGCAGAAACACAGTTTTTCAGGAATTGGTGAAGGCAAACGTGAATGGTCTGTGTGGTGCTACAGTGGATTTCTCCAGGGTTAGAGCTTGCACTCAGGAAAATAACAGCTTTTCAGTTACTTAGCAGGAAGATCCCACTTATTTCTACTTTGCCATAACTCTTGTATGTCCATCACCCTTGTGAGTCAGGGAAAGAAAGACAAGGACTTGGTTCTGTGCTTAGAGCATGAGGCCAAGGCTGAAGGACTGCCATGAACTTGGTCCTGTCACTAATGGCATGCACTTAAATCATCACATTTTCAGTATGAATCAGTGATTATGAAGATTACAGCTCAGATTAACTGATGCAACTGCTTGAATTCATAGCCAGTCCTCCAAGTCATAGCATGAATCCAACTCATCTTCTCCAGGTGGTTTCAAAGAAACCGTTTACCTGAGCAAAGGGAGCAGAACTTGACCCAAAACATCACACAAAAGGATCAGTGGTTGCTCTACAAGGCTAAAAATCACTGCAAATTCACAGCACAAATGTGGGTGACAGACCACTGAGAAGAAATTAGCACATGCTGAACATCACTCTGAACAAAACCTTCTCCCCACAGCACACTGTACATGACAACCTCCCCTTTAGACCCTGCAGCCCACTCCAGCCTGCCCCATATTTGTGTTGCTGTCATAGAATCATAGAATCATAGAATCCTAGGGGTTGGAAGGGACCTCGAAAGATCATCTAGTCCAACCCCCCTGCCAGAGCAGGGCCCCCTAGAGTACATCCCCTAGGAACGTGTCCAGGTGGGTTTTGAATGTCTCCAGTGAAGGAGACTCCACAACCCCCCTGGGCAGCCTGTTCCAGGGCTCCGTCACCCTTACAGTAAAAAAATTTTTTCTGATATTCAACTTGAACCTCCTATGCTCCAATTTACACCCATTACCCCTTGTCCTATCACTGTCACTACACTCTCTCCCAAACACTGAGGAGCACAGGAGACCAAGAGGCAAAACCACTTTATTCAACCCTGGTGCTGGCTGCCATGTGCACAAAAAAGTCAGAGAATCAACAGACTGGTTTGGGTGGGAAGGGACCTTAAAAGCCACCCAGTTCCAACCCCACTGCATGGGCAGGGACATCTCCCACTAGACCAGGTTTCTGAAAGGATGAAGTTGCTGCATGTCAGTTCCAGACTTCTGCCTTACACAGCAGGTTCTTCAGCTCTTTTTTGTTGGCTCCAAGGAAGCAGTGGGAGTGTGACTAGATTTACTCTTTGTTTGAGCTGGAAACCTCAGCTGAACAGGTAGATCACTTATGGGTGCTTGGTGCTTCTTGATCAGCCCCTGGGCATTTTCTCATGCCCCATATTTCAAAGTTTGGATGCCAACACCTCCCCGTGCCCATGTCTTCTCACTGCTTGCCCTCTCCTGGCCCTTCCTATTACTGCGTGTGCTGCTCCACTAAATGCTTGAATTTGCAATTTTTCCTCTCCTTCAGTGAGAAGCTGGGTTTCCAGAGGCAGGATTTTGTCTTTGCTTCACGGGACAGGAGGACCACCACAAGTGTGATGGTTGGAAATACCTGGACTCCCACTCCTGAGCTACAAACTTGAAGTGGAAGATGATGGACAACATTAGGGAAGCACTCATGCTGCCCCCGGGGGACCAAATCTGTGGTCCATGAACCTGTTTCACAGAAGCTGATAGAGACTGATAAAATCTACAGCTCCTGGTGTCAGTAAAGCCTTTTGCTCTGGTGGGGAAGGGTTCCTGCTTAGAAACAGCTCCTTAAAGGGCTTTGGGATGATTTTTTTTTTCCTTTAAATTACCCAAGTTCAGCACTTTGCTGAGCAAACAGGGACAGTCCCCTAGAAGCAATGACTGCCACCTATTTTCACCAGCAGCACTTCTCACATGTACTTGGCTATTCTTCTGAAATTGCTGTCTAATTTTCAGTATAAAGAGTGTCTAAGGGACACACTTTCCATGATTGCAGCTCTATCACAAACCTGCAAGGAAAAAGAAGAGCTCTCATTGTTCCTTTAATTCCTTTGAACTTCTGATTTCGGCTCCCCCAAAACACATACAAGGCAGAGAAGAAAAGCAATATTTTAAGAACTGCCCAGCATAAAGGTTGACAAGGATTTTTTTTCCATTTCTCTAATTTAAAAAAAAAAAAATCAACGAAACACAAAACAAACAAAGAATCATATTCCTGCAATTGGGACATTCACTAAATACAAGGTATTTTGGATCAGCTGTTGGAATAAAAGCTGAAATTAAAATAAATTTCCAGACTGCCTGATAGGTGTAAGCTAGGGATTTAATTCTCCCGTGCAGTTCCAGCCTCGGAACAACACAGAGCTTCATAACTGTGACAGCTGACCCACACCCCCAAAATAACTGTAAAAATAAGCAGGGTAAACACTGCTGTTTCATTGACTTCTGCCACTGCAAATCTAGGCCAGATGCAGCCCTGGATTTCCAGTCATTGAAGAAAGAGCCTCATACAAAGAAAACCTATTTTGCAAAATACACAAGTGGAAGAAGCTTGGAAGGTCACCAAACCTAAACAGTTAAAAGCAATTAAGTTGAACTGAAACAAACAGGCTTTAGAAAGAACGGTAAACACAGAAATGTTTCACTGAGCATTAAGGCAAACAAAGAGCATATAAGGTCTGGGATGCCTTTTAAAAGCCGTCTCATCCCAGCACAGACATGAGACATTGCACTGCACGAACTCCTGGCTTCACCCCGCCAAGCCAAGCACAAAAATTAAATAGTTTTTCCCTCTCTGTCCAAGATTAAACGATGGCAAGATGGCCATCTGAAGCAAAACGGGAAGAAATGTCCATGTGGTATTAAGGGAGTTAATTATAGATGCAGATTAAAAGGCAAGACTGAGGGGTGGAAGAAAAGGAAAGAGTAACCTCCGGCACAGAGATACGGACATGCAGCAGTTGTCAGTCACCTAGCAACAAGTTTCCTATCCCTGCTGTGCTCTTTAATTCAGCAAATCTGCTCAGGATGTTGGGCTGTTCTCCTGACAAAACGCATTATGTAGTAGACTAAAGGATACAAAAATCCACTGTACACAACACTCTGCTCCCTATTGACCACTGATCCTTTCTCTCAACCCACAAAAGAGGCTTGCATAATGCTCTGAAAAGAGAAAAGTCTCAACAGAGAAAACATTTGCTTGTAATTGAGATTGACTACATAATGAAAATGATGTTCTTTTTTAAATTCAGCTTGTTGAGGCCATGCTTTTTGTCTCCTGGCTCTCAAAACCCATCCCTGCTGGGAAAAGGGGCAAACATTGTACAAACTCAAACCTGTGGGTTTTTTCCCTTCTTTTCACTGGAAGCACACACACACACACACACACGCATGCACGCACATGCATTCTGTGGCTAAATGGGCAAGACGAGCTCCTGAAGACTTAACCAAGTTTGGGGAAAAAAAAAAAAAAACAAAAACCAAAAGACAAATAAGGAAACTGTGGTGTTTTTCTGCAGTGGAGGAAAGCTGCCTTCCTCCTGAAGGGAAGTTGGGGTGCAGAGGGCAGGATATATTTTAGAAGTGGTTTGGCTACCTGAGAGGTACCAGTGTGTGAGAGGAAGAGTGGATTTATCTCTGTGCAGTAAGGGATAAGCAAACTCAGGAATGAGCTGGGCACCCACAGACACACACATCCCTACCTCTGCACTAATGTCAGGACTGTGCTTTGAGATAAAGGTCATCTAAATATGAAGAATGAACAAAAGGGAGGGATAAAAAAGACCTAAGCCTTTGCTAAGTCTATGATTTGATCCATGGCAGAAGTTTGGGTGGAGTGCTCTTCTCAGAGCAGTGTTGTGGCTGCTACCCCCAGGACAGCCAAGGGTGATGGACTTGAAGTGCTCTGTGTCTTCCTGAGACCCATTGGTCTTGTCTTGAGTCCAGACTCCAGCAGAAGGAGTGAAGCAGGTAATGGGAGAGAAGCTACAGCCCCACCCAGCTCACACATATGCCCACAGCAAACTCATCAGAAGAAAGCAAGCCCCCTGAAGAGTGATTTGAGCCCAACAGACATGCTCAGCTCTTTGGGGAAGAAAGGGTTGGTTTATCTTGTCTGTAGAGCACCTAGAGGAGTGCAGTTCCAGCAACCTGGGAGCTCTACAAGTGAAGATAACAGCAATAACACACAACAAACTTTTCCATCAGCATCAAACAGTTGACTCTGCAACTGTGCAATGCCATCTAAACCAGTGGTAGCCCCAGAGATGATGTGGAGTCCCTTCAGGAATAAGACTAATGAGCACATTGGAGAAGAGCACATTGTTATTTCTAAAACTGAGACTGCAGAGGAGAGAAACAGATCCCAGTGAGTAACAGAGCACAGCACAGGTAAGGAGTGTCAGGAAAACTCAGTTTCTTTGGATAATAAAACAGGGTCTCTTGTGTACTGGCAGAAGCCTCATCACTGCACTGCCTAAAACACTGGTGCTGCAGGTTGGACAGCACTTTCCTCCCTAGACATCAGAACCCCCATCTCTTCATGCCCCACAGTATATATAAGAAAAGTCCTGAAAGAAGGGAATGCAGCAGTGAGATTTCTTCCCCCTCAAAAGCTACACAGAAGACTGAAAAACTTCTTGGTGCCCCAACTAAGAGTAGATGGGAAAGATGAGAGTATAATGCTCACAGAACAGCATCACTTGGAGGATGTGGCAGGCCAGGATAAGATTGATGGGTACAACACTTTACCCCATCAAAACAGACCCACTTGGATTTCACTCCAGTTCACCTGTTTCCACCCTCTGCTCACCCAGAGAGGGAAGGGTTGAAAGACAAAGGCCACCATTTACTCAGTGGATACGCAGTGATAAAACATTTTAGGCTGGATGTTAGGAAACATTTTTTCACTGAGAGGGTTGTCAGGCATTGGAATGGTGGAGTCACCATCCCTGGAGCCATTTAAAAGGCATTTGGGCCTGGTCCTTAAGGACATGGTTTAGTAGTTAGGTTATGGTGTTTGTCAAAAATTGGACTGGATGATCTTGGAGGTCTCTTCCAACCTAAACATTCTGTGATTCTCTGCTGCCACCACTAAAGGGGAGAGATTTGGGAGATGTGGTCACAATTCACCTGGTCCTCAGCTTTGCTCTTCCCAAGTGACCATCTGTGCCCCTGGTGGCTCTGTCCTTAGAGCCCAGCTTGTCATAGGGGCTGCTCTGAGCTGGAGGAAGCTGGGGAAGAAAATTCCCCATGGATGTATCTCAGTTGATAACTTACACCCAGATCCTGTTCGTTGGGTTTTTTTTCGTGCTTGGTATGGCAGAGCCAGGAGCAATTGATGGCTTTCCTTAGGGATCATCTCACAGAATAAGGATAATAGTGGAATAATGCTTCCCTAATAAGAGATGGATAAAGCTGAGTTTCTGCTCTGGTTTATTGAAACATGTTTAACGAGTTCTCTTCCATACCAATGCTTTTGCCAGTCCTTTGCACTGTTTTCTGAATGACAAGTTGGGTTCTTCATTTCCTTTATGTTATAGCCATGGCTCTGAAGATAAGGAGGCTTAATGCAAGCAGTAGTCCCTCCAATGTGAATATAACACAGCCTGATAAAACAAGAAAGGATTGGGAAGGGCTACCATGAGTGTGCTGTGCATCAGCAAGTGAGAAAAAGTCAAGTTTTTAAAGTTTCGCTCTTAAAAGGATTGTTCCTTTTGAAAAAAAAAACAGTTTTCAAATATTTCCTTCCCACTTTTGAACAAAACCAAAATTTGTTTCCAATCAGAAAATAAAAATTCTACAAAAAATTGTGAAGATAATTTCAATCAATAAATATGAGCTTAAGGGGATAAAATTGGGAATGATCAGAATATAATGAGCAACAGTAGAAAAGTGGGTTATGGGAAACCCTCAGAAGCCTCAAATCACAGAAGATTTAGAGGGAAGTAATGGAAAAAATAGCAGAAGACATGAATAATTGTCATGCTAATGAAATACATCTTGCTATTTCCAGAAACAGTGTAGTGTTGTTTATTGTTCAAGACAGAGAGTGCTGACAGATTTTATAGGAGTTACAAAGAAAATCCCCTGTGAAGGAGTTGGATCACTCATAGAATATACAACAGTCCAAACTGCTGGGGGGAAAAAAATAAAGCCAAATATTTAGGCTAAGCTGTAATTCTGGTTCTATAGAGTGAAGAGAACACCTGTAAGTGTTTACAGCCATTTCTGGAGCTTTGTAAATATGGTCAATAGGGTTGTTTGGTTTAATCTACCTACAATAACAACCTGTGTAAATCCTGCCCTTGCTTAACTCTGTGTAGCTCCTCTCCTGCTGAGCCAGTGCCCCCCAGCTGCTGAAGTGACCTTGTCTTCTACACACAGAAATTCTGCCAGGCAGGATATTTAATTTTCAGGTATAGCTTTTAGAAAAGCTTTACCTCAGCAAAGATAAAATTAAAGCAGACACTGGGGTCAATGAGGAATAGTTGGATCACATCCCACCAAAAATAGGAAACGCGAGGGATTCTCCTGTTGATACTTTAAACTTCTGTCCGTGCAAGTTTTAATCAATTAAAATGCATTATCTACCCTCTTAACTTTCTCAGAGAGGATTATCTGACATTTACTATTCACCAGTTTTGCTGAAAAGGTTAATAGTTCACAGGCTGAAGTTAGAAGTAAACAGAATTGATCATTCCTAATGCTTTGGCTGAAATGGAGGGGCTTTGTGTTGACAGGCTAGGAGATGTAATGAGCCTCTAGTACATTCTTAAGGCTTGTTTCATTTGCTCTGTGAATGGGGAAAGTAAAATTATAGTCTATAGGTGTTTTCCATGGTTCTTTCATAAGCAGGCCTCCTGACACCAATTAAAGAGATTATGTCATCAACTGAAAAGAAAGCTATAACCTTGTATGTTAATGCTGTGATTACTTAAGACAGGGTCACTGGACCCAATAGAACAGTGAATGACCTTGGTGAAATTAACTTCGGAGCTCAATTCCTAATTAACTGTTTTCAATGAAAGAATGTGTGATTTCAGGCTACTGGTCAAAATATTCACTTTTTTCTGTACAAGGACTTTGCCACCAGAAGTTTGTCTCCAGCAGCATTAAAAAAAAAAAAAAAAAAAAAAGGGGGGGGGGGGGGGGAGGAGGGAATAAGATTAAGAAATGGCAAACAGCATGTCCAGACCCTTCTGAAAGCAAATATTGTGCCCTGGATATTTGGCCTGGAAAAACTTATTCTTTTGAGGCTCTTTTACCCACATTGTAAGAATCACAGTCCTCAGGAGGAAACGACACATTTGAACACACAGTCAGGAGAGATGAAACTGAGAAAAAAAAAAAAAAGTCACCAAAATACTAAGTTGTAGCTATGTATAAAATATAAAATTATTTTCAAAAAGATTATAAATTTATAATTTCTTCAAGGGAATTGCAGCATATAGAAAAATCTGGTCAGGGAAGAGGCATGTTGTACCATTGGAGGAATGTGAAATGAAGACAGGGAAGCATTTTTAAGCAGTTCTCTCTGTTTTCTGTCAGGTAAGGGCAGTGATGCTCCAAAAGGTGGGTAGATTGCCAGAGGGCCCCCTGACTTTGTCTGCCCTGTGCCACGGGCTGGTCCCTGTCAGAGATGCCCATGCTCAGTCCTAGTGCTTTAACCCTGAGAGGGACTCTGTGGTCCTCTTCATGTCATTCCTCAGCACTGAACTTATCTTGGCTCTGCTCAGCTGTGCTGAAGTCACACTCCTACGTGCTTCACTTTAGCAGGAAGAAAGACCCATCTGAAAACGTTTTCACCACTAATAAACATCTGCTCTGGCTGCAAAAAAGTCAATTTAACCTGTCAAATTTTTTCCTACTCTCTGAAATAGCTCTTTTTAGATGTGGTCCAAGCCGTGCTCAAATGGGAGCACGAGTCCAGAGGAAGCTGCTAATCCAGGAGTCCATCAAAGAGCAAATTCCCCTTCAAAATGATGATAAACTTAATGGTGATTGCTTTGCATGTAGAAAGGCTTCAGATCTCAGCTACTGATATGAACAGGTTCTACTTCCATGGGGTTGAATTTACAGATCAAATGTTGGCCTGAGTATGGCAGATATTTCCTCCTCTGAAGGCTGTGAGCAAGGTGAGCATGGGGGCTGCCCAGGGTGTCACCCTCTCCTCAACCCAGGACAAAGTGTGGGGCTCCTAAATCATGCAATGATACCAATTCCTCTCTCTGGCTGCTGCAACGGGGTAAACATCAAAGTAGGTCAAGAAAAGGAAGCAGACACCTCTCCCATCTGCCCCCATCTAATTCTACAAGTAGAAGTGATTAGACAAAATGTCCCAGAGGAAGGGCAGAGTACCTGGTGCTCAGAAAGAGCAGAGGTAGCTCTGTGCCATGGGCAGAACCTCAAAGGGAGCCTGTAGAACAGCTGAGGACTGAGCCAGCTTCCCGAAACTCCATCTCTGTTCACAGACCACATCTGTGCCAACCACACAGTGTCCCTGCTTGACCACAGGGCCAGCTGCTCCTCTCCTCACGTAGAAGGAAAATCTGCCTGGGCTGGGGCACAGACTTTCACTGTTCGTGGGAAGAGTCTGAAATATTGGAGCACAAAAAAAAGACTTTTCCCACGGTCAGCAGGTTATGAAGCAGGAGATGGGGATCCAGCTCTAGGGGACAGCTGGAGAGACTGAAGGAGATGCACTGGAAATTAAACTGATGTGATGTGGCTAACATCAGTGATACCTGCCTGGAGACGTGGCAGGGCATGGGAAGGCATTAATTAAATGTAAAGACCTGTGAAACCTCTGGCCATGTAATACAGGCAGCACCAAAGATGCAATTCATTCACTTCAAACCCAACCAAGTCCAGGAAGCTGCTTTCTCTGAGAGCCAAGGAAATTAAGTCTCATAGAACTTTCTGGCACTGTTTTTATTACAAGTCAAAAATACACCTCTTAGACTGGACATGAACATAATGAAACAAGGTCTAGGGTTGGATATCACCATCCTCACAGTGAGCCCAGAGCACACTTCAGAAAACCACCTTTCACACCCTGCACCCCCCAAAAAAATAAATGGCAAAGGAGCAGTTAGTAAATTCACTGAAAGGTGCAATTAAAAGCAGTGGGGACATTCTGCCCTCTGAAAGCAAAGTATTCTTTACTGCTTGTTTGTGGAGGAGGCAAAAGAAAAGGAAAGGAAAAGATTTCTCCCTTCACTCTGGACCACCCATGAAACTTTTTGTCTCCTGCTTCTGACATCAGAAAGAAAAGAGACTCAGTGCTTGGGGCGATGCCTCCAGCTCTCCTGTGCTTTTCTCCTCCCAGAGAATCAGCTTTGGGAAGCTGATTGCATGAATGTGCTGCCAGAGCAAAACCAGGTGTTGAAACACCTGCATTTTTGAAAGCTGAGTTTCACTGAGAATCTGCATTTTTGGGGGTCAGAACATGCTATTTAGGCAGAGGTGGTATTTAAAGGACTGGGGCTGCACAGAACTACTAAACTGGGAAGGTTGATATCTTGTGCCAGGAAACCCTGCAAATTGCTGAGCTGACTGCAGGAATTTGGCATGGGAGTGGTTTTCAGAGAGTGGCAGTGGAGTCAGTTTGTGCCAGGAACCTTTTGGCCCATTCTTTAGCTTTTTCCTGGACCCAGTGACAGTGCTCAGGGCTTTCCAGGCTGCAGCTCCTCAGATAAGGCCTCTGAGCCCACAGAACCAAAGCCAGCAGGCAACCATCTTCATTTAAAAGCCAGGTCAGAGTGAATCAGGTAAGCTCTAAGGCAATAAATATGATGGTTACAAATAACATAACAGCAACACTAAGGCTGGAAAGCCTCCTGGCACTGAGGATTTCCTAGGGAGAGGGAGCAGTTTACAGGCTACAAGGGCTGAAGTGGAAGACCTGTTTACTCCCTTGAGTAAGGGCTACTAGCAGTAGGAAGGACTGCAAGATGAAGCTCTTAAAGGAATGAAGTGCAAACGGGTCTGACAGTAAAATGGCTCTGCAGTTACTTGCAGAGTGGAGGATATAGACTGTGCCATAACACAAGTCAGCCATGCAAGCTTCATGTGTAAATGTCCCAGCCATAATACCAGCAACTTGCTAAGTGCACATAATCCCTCCCATCAGAGACACAAGGGTTCCCTCCTTGTAAAAAGCATGTTAAAATCCTGAGAATATCCACAGCCTTGTGCCAACACTCCCTCAGACATCAAACCTTATAAAATGGGGGGGACACATCCTGGGTGAGGCACCCTGGTTTCAGTGAGAGCCCTCTCCACCACTTGTCCATGTTTGCCACCCTACTACAGGGTCAGAGCAGCTGGGGAAAATGTGAAACACTCTGTTCAGTGAAGAAGGATGATTCCTGCAGCTGAGACAGCAGAAGGATCTGCCTTCCAGGGACAACTTCTGCTGCTGAGGGTGTGCAGAACAGAGAGACAAGCCACTAAACAGAGCTGGGTGATAATTAAGATAATTTAGAGAGCTCAATAAATATAAGTGGAAACGGGGCTTTTCTCCTCACTACCTGTCCACAGTTAGGAATACGCAGAAACTGTTTACAATTTATGTTTCCACAAGGTAGAGACCATCTTGCTCTCTACAACTGCCTGAAAGGAGGTTGTAGTGAGGTGGGGATTGGTCTCTTCTCCCAAGTAAAAAGTGCTAGAACAAGAAATAAGCTCAAGTTGTGCCAACAGAGCTTTAGATTGGATATTAGGAGACATTTCTTCACTGAAAAGAGTGGTCAGGCACTGGCCCAGGCTGCCCAGGGCAGTAGTGGAGTCCCCATCCCTGGAGGGATTTAAAAGCTGTGTAGATGTGACACTGAGGGACATGGTTTAGTGGTGGCCTAGTGCTGGGTTAATGATTGGACCTGATGATCTTAAAGGTGTTTTCTATTCAAAATGACTCTATGATTCTGTATTTCTACAAATGCACTGTGAGCTTTAGTGAGTCCTTTTGAGCACCATGGATGTATTTCAAGCAGTGCTTCAAATTAAGAGTCAATACCCAGTTCTATTCCACATTACCAGTGTTGGTTTTTTTTTTTTAATTGGATTCATTAGTATTAGTCTCATTACTATTACTAGCCTCATTAATATATCCAGCCTGATCATACTCTCATGATCTGTACATAAGGTGCTCTGTGGTTTCATTCCAGCTTGCAGCCCAACCAAACCTCCTGCTGAAACTTGCCTGCTGACAGCAACAGCAGAGAGAAGTGCTTTTGTTTTCCCACCTCATTCCTCCTGGGCACACGGAAAATACAGTGCTTCCATGAGGTGCCTCTTGCCCTGGACACACAGGTTAGAAACTCCACAAAGGGGAAATAATGTAATTATTAGTGTCAATCAAAACATTTTTTATGTTTTTAAACATTTATATATATATCTGTGCTTGATAGCACAGGAAAGCTGTGGCAGGCTCTAAGGGGCTTCCCCAGAGAGCAGATTTGCTCGTAACAATTTTGGAATAAAGTTTTCCAAGGGAAAAGTTGGATGAGCAGCAGAAATGCCAGACAACTGTTTCCTTCCTTCTGCTGAGACCTATTTTCAGAGATGATGGATGATGTTTTCCCTACTTGCTTCCTCTAAAGTCCACTTATTTTCTAGAAAATATGCAGTTCCTTCCTCCTTTCTCACTATTAGCAAGTGCTAATACACACAGGCTCCAGAGAGCAGTGTGTAGGAAACTGGCAGGGTGTTCACACATGTTTCTCCCTGGAGCATCCTTCCCAAAGCAGCCTGAGAAGAAGGATCAGCTTTTTCTCAAAGTCTGCTGGGGCAGAGCAGGTTCCAGTATGGTCAGCTCTTCCCAGAATATGCTCCAACAGCAACTTCCACATACACTAACAGTAAGACATTGCCCTTATACAGCCCTTTTCCCACCAGCAGATCTCAAAGCACACTACAATGGCAGCACCACCATCTGCTTTTCACAGGCAGAAATGATCAATCAGTCCCCTGGACATCTCAGAGGGCATCCTACAACCAAGAGTAGAAGTAAAGGCACTTGAGTTTTCCAACCATGGCTCCAGTCCCTAAACTACACCACTCCTCTCCAACAGGAAATAAAGATGGCAAAGCTACTTTTATACTATTTAATGATGGAAAGTCAAGCCTATAGCATAGCAACCTTGATAATTACATGTAGGATGCCTCTGATTTAAGTCTTTCTTTGACAGGTCTTCTTCTCCACCTATGGAGCCCAACCTATGGAGGCAGGGCTTGTGAAACTGGGTATGTGCTGGGTGTGCAGCTGCAAGTTTGGCTTGAGGAGAACCCTGTGGCAGCACAACTTGTTGAGCCAACCTTCCCTCAGATCAGAGGGGATGCTGTGTGCTCCTGGTGCCTCAAAGCCACCAGCTCTCCTGCACACCTACAAGGGATGGTGGCAGCACCCACCATTGGCCTGCTGGGCTCCAAAGACCTAAAACTCAGTCAGGCTGCAGATTGCAAGGGATGGAGCAGCCAGGGTGAGCTTCCCCTGACCTTTCCCTGGTCGGTCGGTGTGTGAGCACAAAACTTCCACACACCACACGTTTTCATTCATTTTCACAGCTACATTCCTGCTGCCATTATCCCAGGTTGGTCTCTTTCCATTCCCTGGGGAACAGAGGGCCAGGCACAGACAAGGCAACTTCTGCTGGCGGTGATGCTCTTTGTCACCAAGCTCCAGAACTACACCGTGAGGGATCTGCTCCTCTCTGTCTGCTCTTTTCATCCGCTGTGATTTTATTTTCCTGACAAAAGGAACTGGAGCCCTCTTGTGTTGAGTTCTGAAACTTGCAACAGTCCCTTTAGAAATCCCTCTAGATGAAGCCACTCCCAGCTCCTCCGGGATGCTGCGGATCAGCTGCTTGCCTTTGATGGAGGAGAGACTTTGCATGGTGATACTCCCAGATAGATTTCAGCTTCAAAAGCCACAGACTTAATTATAAAAAAGATAAATAAAAAAATTCTTATGATACCAAACCAGCCTGCTCTAATCTCAGCCACTGGAAAAATATGGTTTTTTAATGACTGGAGTTTAATTAATAGGGAACAATATATGCCAGCTACATAGGAAGTGAATATTTGAAAGAGCAGGGATGAGTATAGGATTTGCAATTTGAATTCACTTGAGTTTCAAAGCTGAGTGGACTGATTCAATCCCTGTGCAACCTGCTACAAAGCTGTGCAAAATGACACATTTCCACTGAGGGAAAACTTAGAGTGAGTTTCCCTAAACCTGAGCTCTTTCAGGATGAGGCTCTAATAGAACAGCACACACGTTGTGGAAGAGGCAGCACTGTAGCATCTGATAATTCCAGGGGTTATTGTATAGCAATGTAAACTTGCTGTTATTTTACATTAATTTTATTTGTACATTACACATTTCTGCCTCTTTCAGTGATGACAGCTTGAATGTGAAGCTGATTTTGAAAACCCTCTAAATACAAGCACTATTGTTTCATTTTGAGAAATGAAAATTCTTATCATGCAGACAAAATCTTTTCACTTTTTCAAAGCTGGGAAAAACCTAGGATTATATTTGCCTTAGGTTTTTATAGGGGGGAGAGATTTCTATTTGTTGCAATTTCCTTCTGATAAAAGTTGCTATAAACAATACATTCAATAACATAAAAAATTATTTCTGTTGCAAACTCATGTCTTAAGACATCCTGAAAAATACTACCTGTGCTCTTCACTCCTATATACAGGCTTCAGACAGTCTCTAGACAGGGACCCTAATTCTGTATTATACTTTTTACAACCATTTTATTAGAGATTGGTATTATTTGATGCAAATTGCAATGGCACTGCACAGACTGGGGAGCTGACAGAGTCCCTGCCCTGTAACTCTCTAGCTCAGAGGCACACAATTTGTGGAATCACATCATGTAGTACAGGTCCTTGTAGATACATCCTCTGTGGAAGTCAGCCTGAGAAGGTCCCATGAAGGAAGAAGTTTCTAAAGAAGATTTTGAGGGTGAAATGAAGGAGAAGTCATGTTACTAACACCAGGTGACCCTTCTCGGCCACCAATGTAACACTTGGAAGACTGAGTCCCAAGACTTGTCCAGACTATGTACTAACCAGCAAAGAAGTAGATGCAAATGTTTTACCTCCCACTGCTTTCACTGAACACTTTCACTGCTTTTCATTGCATGTGCAAAGAGAGGTTTAGATTGGATGTTAGGAAAAAAATTCTTCACTGGGCCCTGGCACTGGCACTGGCTGCCCAGGGCAGTGGTGGAGTCATCATCCCTGGAGGCATTTAAGAGATGAGTAGATGGGGCAATTAGGGACAGAGTTTAGCAGTGTTAGGTTTGCAATTGGAGTTTATGATCTCAAAGGTCCTTTCGAACCTAAATGATTTTATGATTCTAGGATTAGTATGTCCCCTCTCCCTAGGTCCAATCCAAGACCTTTGTGAAAGACAGAACCTAAGCTGTGTGGCAACATTCTCTAAGTGAGCAGAGCTTTCCAGGCTCCCAGCTTGTAAGACAATACAGGACATGGCTTTTCATGAACTTCTGACACATCTTCTCAAAATTCAGGGCTTTTAAAGACGCTTCCAGTTGTTCTCTTGGAGAAAAAAACCCAAACATTGACAGAAATGGCCCAAAGTATTAATCACTTAAAATGTGCTATCTGCATTAGACTGGCAATGTAGATATATCCAGTACAGGTGAAGGTCATATTTGATCTTTCTCTATTTTTGCTTCCTGGTTCTCACCCTCTGTCAAAGATCCCAACTGTGATCTGACACAGAAATGTCTCCTGCAAGTGATGCATTTCCTCTGCTTGTGGTTAACTACAACACCTACACACAAGATGCTATTTCATGTTTCAAGCCTGCAGGAACAACAACTGAAAGAGACAACTTGTAGGTATTTCAGTTTTTACTCTCTGTGTTGCAGAGCACACCAGAGATTGAACAACAGCTCGTGGTGGCTGAGTTTCCCCCCAGCACAGCTGAAATGGAAGTAATTGATGCTGATAGCACCTTTTGCTGAGAGAGAGTTCCTAATACCTCATGCAAACAGCAGCCCTGGGTGTGTTGAGGAGACACAGTGGTCTAATGAAGCAAAGGAGGAAGACTCTGACAGAAGACATTACAGTAATGCACTGTAATGGGACTTGCTGATTTGAATAAAGTAGCATGTTAAACACTCCACAGTCTCTTCACCGTGTGCTGTGGCCCTATTTACAACTCTATATTTAAGATACTTGCACTCAGTACAATTTGAGACAAGCCAACACGCCCAGATTACAGTATTTTTCCATTTATTTTCTCTTTAAAAATTTAAAAAGGATACACAGAAACTTCATCCCTGGTGGAAACCTGACAGCTATGAGCAAGCTTTGTGGCAGCATTCCCATCTTTTACCTTTTGAAAGAAAATCTTTTGAAATGCAACATTTGTCCCAAGGCCAAGGTCAGCACAAAGTCACCTCTCACTTGTAGAAACACTACCAGGCTTGGAACATAGCTAGCACTTCCCTTTGTAGCTACTAGAGCAATAAATATGCTTTACTACCCATGCCTAATGAAAAAAAGCAAGAGCAAACATTGATAAACTTACCAATAGCTGTAGAGAACCATAATCCATGTTGCATGCATGGTGTTGTGCCTCAGCCCAGGCCCTGCACGAGCACATGTGTTCCTCCTGAGTGAATCAGGCACTAATGAAAACTGATGATGGATGTGATTACAATGTTTATCATCACATGATTCCAATCTACTCATTGCCCTCTGCAGTGCTTTATTCTTCAACAAATTTTTGCAATCCAGTTCTCATCCAGATGAAAGTGACCACTGTTCCTTCTGCTCCTGCCCACTCTCTCCTAGAATATCTCCCTCTGCCACCTTCATCTTTTCAAACGTGGTTGTCTTCCTCATCCATATGGATCAATGATGGGCCAGGTGGTACCAGGATGGGCTGGTGCCATAGATGGCTGCTTCTGCTCAGTCTTCTGAGCCCCTGGTCTTGACTAAAGGGAGAATTAGACCCTAAGGGCTTGCTCCTCTTCCTCTTTCTCCCTTGAGAACACAGCTTGAACTCATAAAAGGAGTCATGGTTTCTTTAAGCTACAATTTTCGGTTGTTTTAATTTAATCTTCTGTTTTATTTGAAATGTAAAATTTTGTTTTCTTCAAAGTTCCTTGAAATATTTTTTTGAAGTAAGGAAACTTAAAAAATCTCACAGAAATGGAAATGCTTACATTGTTAAATGGCAAAATGGCTTGTTATTAATAGCTTAATTAAATTGATGCAATTCACTACTTTCTGAAATAGCTGAACTGGTGATTATTTGTTTATTTCATTGATATTTGTCTTTGCTGAGATCTTTTGCAGCTAAACCTTTCTCCTTGTTTTACCCAGGGACTCTGAGCCCCAGAGCTGTCTGTCCTGTGAGTTGTTCTTGAAGAACCTCTTGTACTGTCTCCCTGCTCCTCAGACACAGCTTTGCCTATGGAGGTGGCACCTGCTCCCTAATTATTTGTCTTTGTTTTGCCTGGTCCTTTTCATTTAACACATCAGGAGCTCAAGAGTGCCACTGCTGGTGGAGTTTTTTCTGCATACATAGTTAACAAATCCCCTGTAGTTCCACAGAGATTTCTTAAAACCCTCCAATGGAGATGTGAATTTGCTTGGTCCACAAAAATTTGTTGGCTGGGGGTTGTCTCTGGTGCCATGGCTTGAGAAGATGGTGTTGAAGAGCATGAAAACCTCTGAAACCTCTTGTTACTGAGGTTACTGAAACCTCTTGTGATGATGGCAAACTAAGAGGAGCTTTGCATGCAATTTTGCTGACCCTTTTGAGGGGTGAAGATAATAACGAGCTGGCACCATCCCTCACAGCACGTCATGCCACGGGATATGAAGCTGAGGGGGAGGACCATGTAACCAAGAGCTGGGCAGGATCATCAGGACCACAGAGGAACCTGCTCTGTGCAGTCCTCAGCTGCTCATAGCTCTTGTACTGCTCAAGGAACCCTCTGCAATGAGTGCTGTGGCATAGGATGGCCAGCAGCATCTGGCATGGGGAGGGGGGGTCAGCTTTGGAGTCAGGGAGAGCTGTGACACTGCACTGGAATGTCATGAGCTGCTACTGCTCATAGGGCTGTGGAGAATACATGAGAATTGACAGTGAGGTCAGGGAGATAATCTGAAGGAGCTAAAGCAGCTGGAAACCTGGAGAGAAAATGACAAGTTCTTTTGCACTTTTTGAAGCTGAACCTTATTCACTTCTGGGGACAGATGCTCTGAAGAATGGATATAAGCTAGTGGGTAAGTTAGAAATTCCAGGAAACTGAGAGAAACGTGGGTAAGGAGTAGCAGAGGGAAAAAAGGCAATGATAGTTTTGGATCTAAAATCAGTGCTGCTAGAATTTTTTCATTTTATTTCAGGAAATATGCAGAAGATAACTCGTCGGTTAAAAAAAACAACCACAATCCGACCAAACGTATTCATGCATGACCAGATCTGAAGTGTAATTCTCTCAGTGACATCATGGGGTTTTTTTTTAACTTATGGGGTTTTTTTTTAAACTTATACGGGGGAGGAAGGAGGCAGAAGTCAGCCAGTAGCTCCCCTGACAATGCAGATCTTTAATTTTGCATAAATGTAATGTAAATCACTTCTTACCAGAAGAAACACTCTGTGGACATTTGAATTCCTGGTTCATAACAATCTGTGAGAAGGTGTTACAGGGCAGGGAGTGCTCAGCACAGCATAGGCTCAATGGAGAGACAAGTTGCAGAATGTCCCAAGTTTAAGTGCCATCATGTTTTAAGTTTTGTGAAGGCAGGAATGCGAGCTGGCCAGCAAATTTTTGTGAATTGGACCACAAGTCATGATTAATTTATCAAGCTGTTCTAAATACATCAGCTAAAATAATGGAAATATAAACAAAAGTTACATAATTTCTCCTTGCCTGAGCTTGGGCCCTGCTTGTGATGGTGGATGTATAAACTGAACTAGAGCATATAAATAGATTTCCAAGAAAAAAGCCTTTGTTTGATGTTTCCTATGCATCAAGTATTCCACTTGCCTCCCAGACGTATATATTCCAAATCACCCTCTTGCTGTCCACAGAAAACTCCTCCATCTATTTATACTTTCAAATCCATGATCTTACACATTAATAAATAGTAATGAAGTCCTGAAGTAAATACCAACGTTACGGTTGCACTGGAGATCTTGCTGACATTTATAAATATCTGCAGCTTTCATGGTTCAGGACACTGGCAGAGTTCACAGATTCTGTTAAACTTTATCATGTAATCATACATTTGGTCTCTCTTCTAAAAGTATAATGCATGTGGTTTATGGAATAGTTCTCTTAGGCAGCACCACATGCATTTGCTTGCTTTATCAAAAGGCATCTTTCTGTGGGGATATATCTCAGCTGACCTACTAAACCCACCATTTTCCATCTCAACTCACAGCAAACAGCCTGGACTTTCCCAAGCTATGGAAATGTTGCTATCTTGTGATTACTCACTGCCCTGAATGATTCATCCATTTATATATCTGTCCATTTATACATTTGTCCATTTATACATCTGTCCATTTATACTCTAGGAGATAATCCAACAAGACTAATAGCCATTTCTCTTCCTGTGTATGCCTTTGTCTCTCTACAGGATTACAGAACTTGGTTCCCCATGGTGGATATTTTAGCTCAGTGACCCAAGAAATACTTTCCAATTGGACGTGGTTGTTGCTGTGCTCCAGAAGCTAAGAGAGAGGAATTCCACAATACAGCCTGGAGCTGAACGGGATATGGGACAGTCTTAGGCCAGGGATTTTGGGATAAGGCTGAGGAGCATCAGTAGTAATTGTTTTGAGTCCAGCTTCTCCCAGAGATGCTCAAGTGGCCAAGAGCAAAGCACTAGGGATGGAAGTCCACTTCAGCCTCAGATTTTTGGGGGGAGGACAGTGATCTCTGAGTCAGTTTCTTGCCAAAAGCTCCTAATCCTGCAATCCTGCCTAACTGTGCAAGAGGAAAGATTCCATCACATACATTCCTTCAACAGAGAGTCCTAAATACCCAACATCTTGCACCTGTACCAAAAGATGGGGAAGTTAAAAGGAATTCCCCACCTAAGAGAATTCTGTCAAAGTATGGCTTTGCTCCTTGTACAGCAGGGAAGATCTCTGCTGTCTGTCAGCTCCCAAAGGTCCTCCCACCCAAATAGGACACAAAGCTGCAGTCCCTGATATTTGCTAGAAGTGGTAGGAAATCAGAAACTTCCAAGAAAAATAATGGTTAAAGCTCCCTTTTTACACAACTAAACTTTCACACTCCAAGGGAGTCCAAGGGTTCAGTGGTTCCTCATCTAACATTAGATTTGATGGAGACCTCAGAACAGTCAGAAGGAGAGGAATTCTTCAGACAAAACTGCCTTGGCTTGTGTGCAGAAGACATGCAGATAGAGATGCTTCCAGTAACCCTGCCCAGCCTACCTGAGATGAAGAAAGGAATTCTTCATCTCAAAGGACTTCTGTCACTTGATCAATGGATTCTGTCAGCACTTCTGAGGCCCTAGTACTGCTGTTCTTTAAATGAAGTGAAAAGTATTATGTGTTATCTTTTTGGGAAACTTCTTATAGATGAACTGCTGGAAACAGCCACCTGAATCCTTTGTCCAGTCACTAGTGACAGAAGACCCATGATTGCTGCTGCTGCTGCTGCTGAGGATGAGACCTTGAAGAGAACAGCCAAGGCAAGCAGGGTGGGCTACTGCTGAGGTAGATCTCAGAAATAGGTGGGATTCTGCTTGCAGGCTACAGGACAGCAGCTCTGAGCACATCGTGTAAAAGCAGCTTTTGAAGAAAATGCATGAAGGACCTTTAGATTCTCTTCTCTCCAGCTCTCTGGAGATGTATTTCTACTGGCCTAAAATAAATGCAGCACAGAGGAAGGGAGAAGGGCTTGCTGCATATGCCACAATACAGATCAAGTCAAGTGAAAAAGACAGTGTTGGTGGCACATGAAAAATTAGCTCCCTGAAGCAAAGTAGGCAATCACTTACTTATGCTGGCTGGAAACACTGCTTCTATACATGTGCTCTTCTCCTGCATAGAGCTCTTCTCAAATAAGGCTGACCAGCCTGGTGATTTTGTGTATCATCAGATCTTCTTATTAGGTACAAAATGCCTGTAGATGTTGGCTAATGTAACGTGTGAGTTAAAGCACTTGGCAGTGAATCATGGGTTAAGACATGTAACTTCATCCCCAGTTATGGGGCTATGAGCAAACTGGTCTACTGGAAGGTGTTCCTGCTCATTGCAGGGAGATGAAACTACATGGTCTCTAAGGTCCCTTCCAAGACAAACCATTCTCTGAATTATAAGGGAGGAAAAGCAGTGAGAAATTAATCATGCACCTAAAGAAAGGTTGTAAGGTCATGTTCTCAGCCATATTTAGCAGTGTTAAATTGCAAAAAGCCCAATGAAGTCTGCTTACATGCATCAGAAAACTGGAGAAAAGAGTTTGCCCCAGTGTCCAATCTCAGGGACCTGAGAGAGGAGGTACAGAAGAAGATCAAGAACTGAATTATTCTTGTGCCTGTACCAATAGCAGGAGCTGGCCCAGGAGTCAGCTGAGACTGAGATTAAAACAACTGAACTGCTTTCAGCATACACATTGAGTCTGGTAGGGTACCTGCCACTGCCTCTGCTTTGCCTTCTCAGTAGCTGATGACTGTTCAGCATACAGGCATCTTGTGTGTGACCTGACCAAATATTTCACAGCATCACAGGCCTCAAAGATCCCATTTGAGGAAAGCACAGCCCCACAGCCCTTGTTGTGAAGACCAACTGGTGGGTTTAAAAGCAGCAGAAATGCAGCATAAGGTAAAAGGAGTGGTGGGGAAGGGCAAGTGCAGTTGGATGTGTGATCTCTGTGCTTTGTGAAGGGAAAGCTGGGTGAATATTGCTGGAAATCACAGCTGGAAAAATGGCTTTTAACCATCTTTATATGAACTCACCGACTTAGTGCACTGTTTGCCTTATTGCTTGGAACATGTCACTACTACCCAAATAATTTCTTGAACTATTTCCTTGCTAATATATATAATTGCTCCCAGGTCAGATAAGCCCAAAGGTAACAAAAGAACATCACTTCCATGCTATTTTTTATTTTTGATTCTCCAAAGATGAGGTCTTTTAAAGGTCATATCTTGACAGCGTTCCTTTTTTACCCCCCCTGTTGTGCTAAAATAGATCAGTATCATGGACCTTGACAACAATGCCTGAAAGGTTTAGCAACAACCTATCTTGTATCACTGAGCACAAAAAACTCCCCATGCATTCCACAGCAGGCAGATGGACTTTTCTTGACAAGGCATGGAGTAAAAATATTTAATGTCTCCATCCCAATGTGAATTGGGTCTTCCCCTCCTGACATGAGATCCCCAGCCCCAGGGAGAGCTGTGCTCAGGGCTTTGTTGCCACATTAAGTCACTTGTAGTGGCACAAAGAAGCAGAGCATGACAAGAGCTAAATAAGATTGTGAGTGTGGAAATGTCCACGTTTCAGCAGCCTCTCTGCTTTCCCAGGCTTTTTAAATGTGAAAAGCAATAATAAACTCTTAAAGGGGACTTGCTTCTTTTTGAAATCACTGTTTTTAGAAGGATGCTTTGTAGATGTTGCATGGTGAATAAAGCAACCATGGGTTCTGTTAAGGGTAGGACAAGAACCCTATGTTTTTTTCAAGTGGCTTCATATTTGGGGTGGCAAAGCAGCTAATCTGCTAACATTTAATTGCTCTCTTGTTGCTGACTCTGGTGCCCAAGAGGTGAGTTCTCAGCCCACGTATACTCTCCTACCTGCAGTGGGGCAATAGGTCACTCTTAATTGAATTTTTATTTTACTCCAAATTCTTTTTCTTTGATGATGCCCACTCCAAAATCATCAACAAAAAAATAGAGCTTAAACTCTGTATTTGGTGAAACTCTGGCCACAAATGAAGGCAGTGAAGATGTGCCAGCAGTGTCAGTGGGGGCAGGATCTCACACGTTTAGTTAGAAACAGGTTTTGCCAGAATCCTGACTCTTTCCCCTTGAGTTAAAGTGATTACTTAGGGAGAGGGGGAGGGAGGGAGAGAGAAGCACTACAATAGATAAATAGATGCATAAAAAACATACAGTGCAAAAATGTACAATCACTATAGTTCTTACAGTGTTTGATATTAAAATTTGAAAAGCAAAGAATGTGAAGGAAAAGAGACAAGATGGAAATGAAGAGCTTTGTTTCAGAGTTTATATTGCTCTGGTTTAAGGCATTATAAATAACACTTGCTAATGGGCTGAGTTACCTGTCATCATTAGTCTTATCTCCACAATGCCTGTTGTATCATGTTGCTCATTTCAGCATCAAAAAATCCATATGGAAAAGCAGAATATACAGCAGGTTAACCAGCCCTTTCACTGCTACACTGCTGGGAAGTCAACCAAAGCCTCTGTGATTCTGTGATTCTGTGATTCTGTGATTCTGTGATTCTGTGATTCTGTGTTTGGCCCCAGGGTGTTCTCTCCTTCATTACCTTGTCTACAAGAGGCATGGAAGCATCATGGCAGCTCTTCATGACCTCTTCTGGAGATGCAGGATTCCAAGGCAGGTCAGGGTTGTCCATGGAACCAGCAGCTTCTGTATCAGTCCAAAGGCAAACAGTATGATGGAAAGCAACATTTGGAGAGCAGAGGTATAGCTCAGTGCAGCACAGCCCCCAGGATCAGAGAAACACTGAGCAGAGGTACATTGTTCTTCCCACCCCGAGGGGGAATGAGGGATGGAACAGAGACCAAGGCTTGCCTGTGTGCACACACATTGCTGAGCACCAGGGTATATGCAGGGCCCCCTAAAGATCCCACCCTCATTGCCTTCTCCAAAGAAAGAACACAGCATTACCCTTCCAAGGAAGGATGTTTCTGTGTTTTATATTTCCTTCCCTATAAGCTTGTTTGAATCCTGCAGTGGCAGAAGACACAGAGAAATGCTAAGAAAGAGCTCGTGGTGAGCCCAGCTGCATGACACATCTCTGCATGCCAAGGACCACCACCATCACCTACAACATCAACTGAGTGCAGCACAGTTACTGCAGGTCTAGGAACCCCAGCTCAGATGGCTGGGAAAGCAAAGTTAGGTTCCTGCTTCAGCTGCTTAAAGGGTGGTTTGCAGATCAAAGGGGTCTTGGAAAGAATAGTGAAAAATGAAGACCCAGGTTATTTGAAATGCAATCTTGGTTGGAAAAAGCCACTATAGTGTTACTTTCCTAAGGCAGCCTCTACCTCCAGGTGTTGCTCTGGGAATGAAAACAAAGGGGGAGGCAGTGGATGAACAAATCCCCTCGAAAGTCAAGGAAAGAACGAGGAGGAAAAGAGAAAAGATTACTGGTTCCACCACCAGCGGACTCCTGAGAAGGGCATTTGTTCTTCCCACATGAAAAGTCTTTCTTTTGCCAACCAAAACAATCACCTGGCATTTAGCTTGTCTTCAGCCTTTTCTCCCCACTTCAAGCATGCAATTATTCACACCAGGTGCATTGCTCCAACCCGTCTCTTGCGAGGTCCCCATTCACAGCTGAAGGACTGCAATTTGCCCGGCCTGCCCCAAAGTTTCTTTGTCCTCTTAGCCCAGGTGTAAAGTTACAGTGACAAGGGAAATAGAGTTGACAAAGGGTATTAGTGCTCCCTGCCTCTAACCCCAGGTAACTGCACCGAGCTGGCTGTGGGGTCTCTGGTGACAGAAAGCCTGAGCTCACAGAAAAACCATGAGCGGCGGCCATGCTGGCAGCCCACAACTGGGCACAACCATGCTGCTTTGTGCCTTCACTTCAGCAAAAAACACTGTTTAAAGTTTAAACTTACAAAAGTTGTTAGGGATTTTTTTCTGGCAGGGTCCTCGACACTTCTGGAGGGTTCCAGCAGGGCTCCCCCCACCCTTTCCCAACTGCTAAGAGAAGGCCGCCCCATGGCCGCTCGCCTCAGGCGGCGGGGCCTGGCCCTTTGTTCACGGAGTTGCCCTCAGCTTTGCTGACGGCTGCATTTGGGGATCAGGGTGGGGTAATAGAAATGCTGTGGAAAACTCAGGTCTCCCGTGTCCCCCCCTACCTCGTGACACTGTCTCTTTGTTTCATGGAAGCTCCTGGAATTTGCCTGTTGCACCCACACAGCGCGGGACTTTGTGTGCGATCGGGAGCTCCCCCTCGGCAATGCCCGACCCAGGGCGGATGCCCCCGGGCAATGCTGTGAAACAAATGAACAGTGAGAGCAAAAAGGAGGGAAAGTGAGGAGTGGGGGTTGTTGTGGTTTGCAGGTCCTGCAGCTCCCTGGTTTGGGTTGATGCAGCAAGGCCAGGACTGGCTGAAGAGGAGGATGACGGGAGCCTGAATGCTCCTTGCTCATCCCTTCTGTGTAGCAAACACACCACTGCATGCAGGGATGATTACAAACAAAAGTCCCTTTTCACCTGTCTAAATCACAGGTGTCTCTGGTCTTTCCTCCCCCCAAAAAATCCCAAGGTTGTGGGACACATGGAGATGCAAACAAATCTCCTGGGATGATGACACCAGGCAAATACCGTCTCTCCTGCCAGTTCTCCTGGCTGGAAAAATTCTGGGAAATGGCTGGGAAATTCTCATTTCCCTGAGAAGTGTGTGCAATAAGTTAAACACATCCTGGAGGTCAGAGGGGAGAAATTCCTGATTGTCCAACTTCAGCCTACACCCCCAGCCCCTGTCATCTCATCCAGACTTGGAGTGGAGGCTATGGGAGCCTTGGTTCTGGTCCTCAATGAATATGCAGCACACCCTGGCCATGCTTTCCCTTTTCTCCAAATTTTCCCTTTTAAATATGGCAGCCCACTGCTCCTAGCTCGACCTCCAGCCAAAGAAAGTTGAGGTGGGGAAGGGTCATGACACACATCTGAAAAAGTGCTGTACCCCAGGGGGTGGTATAGGTGCCAAGGATGTTCAACCTCTTCATTCCTGACCTGGGAAGAGTGCACTCTCAGCAAATTTGGTGTAAAATTTTGCACCAGAGAGTGGTGCTGGTGTTCAGAGGAATCTCAACAGGATGAGGGAGCAGATCAACAGGAATCTCATGTAATTCAACAAAAGGAACTGCAAAGTCCTACACAGGGGAAAAATAACCCCATGCACCAGCACAGGCTGGGGGCTGACTGCTGGGAAGCAGCTTTGCACAGAAGAACCCATGGGTCCCGCTGGACACCAAGTTGCCCATGGATGGGCCAGGAAGTTGTCTTCATGGCACAGAAGGTCAACAGTCTCTGGGTCTTCCTTAGACAGCACATTTCCAGCAGGTCAAGGGAGATGCCACCCAGGGCAGCCCCGTTAGAGTATGGGGAAAGGTGTCTCGGCCAGATAGGCTCGTTGGGAGCTTTGCAGAGGTGGTAGCCCCACCTCAGCAGAGAGAGAGAGCTCTGGGCTCTGCTGCTATACACATTGTAGAGAAACTTGAAGATTTCCAGTCCCACCACAAAACCTCAGACCTGCTGATACCTGCCATGGGAAACCCCACCTTCTGCCATTCCACCAGAGGTCACAGGGCAGAGATCCCCAGCAGCAAAAGGAAAGGTCAGATGTGCTCCTGCACGTATGAATATCATTTTTTTAATAATTTTTTCCTTTTCTTTTACTTTCTAATCCACTGCCAAATGCACAATCAAAATTCAGAGGAGGGTGGTAGTACAGAAGTCACTTCCACTGTGGCATTCCCAAAGCAGCAGCTTACAACAGGCTCAGGGAACAGACTGGCCAGTAGCTTCGAAGAACTCAAGCACAACCTTCTGCTGAATCCCCTTTTGCTGAACCCCCTTCTGCTGAATCCCCTCTGCTGAATCCCAACCTCTCCCTGCTCCAGCACTGCTCTTCTTGCATGAGTGCACCCATTGCGTGCTGTGAAATACGCGATGGAGAAACCTCTCTGCTCTTCCTGCAGATGCTTCTGAGTCATGCTGATCTACCAGAGATTAGGGAATTTGGCTTTTGAAGTGCTCTGGAACATGTGCTTTAAAAGAAAATAAATTAATTGAAGCAACATTGGTCCAAGCCCTATCAAGGCAGAAATCAGAGGCAGAAGGAATGTCCTGGAGCCTTTTTTTCATGGCTTCCTCTGACCCGCGGGCTGGAGGAAGAAGTGGGCAGATGTTTCAAATGGAGACATTACATCACTGGGTTTTTATATCCTCCATCTGTAGGAGCTGTAAGACATAAGTGGGGCCAAGCATAAATATTTCTAAAGAAATTAAGGCATGAGCAAAGCACGTGCACAGCCCCAGGCTGCAGCCTGCAATATGGGAGAAATTTGGCTGCCCTCTGAGGCAAAAGATTTGTTCCTCTTCCCTACCACCTCCACCTTCTCCCTATAAACCTACAGTTCCCTGTAGAGCTCCTAGGACACTTGGCCATGCCCAGGACCATCTGTGCTCTCAATGAGACTGTTGTTAGTGAGTCAAAACCAGTAGAACAGGAAAATAATCTTCAGGGACACTTTCTCTTGCCAAGGCATTGGGAATAACAGCCTCAGCCTTGCTGTTTGATGCATTAGCTATTTCTGCCATGGACAAGTTATTTTAAATTGTAAAGGAATAGCATGAAGAAGTAATAAAACCTGTCTATCTCCAAACTGGGCATGATTGCAAGCACTGCAGAAAACAGGCCCAGCAGTGGGATGAAGATCCTAT
This sequence comes from Heliangelus exortis, assembly GCF_036169615.1. Lineage (NCBI taxonomy): Eukaryota > Metazoa > Chordata > Aves > Apodiformes > Trochilidae > Heliangelus > Heliangelus exortis. The sequence continues at coordinate 5,420,582 of NC_092426.1, read as the reverse complement.
TCAATATGCAAGCCCTCACCAAGCTTTTGCTTGCCTTTTTTCTCCATGGTTTCCTTGGGTGGCCCCACAATTATCCTTAGCATTTTTCCTCAGCTGCTGAAATACAGAGCTCAGGAATGGGTAAGAGGCTGCACTGCAGCATTCTCAGAATTTTGAGGTTCCCTTGGGCTCCAGACTTGACAGCAGCATGTCTGCTTGCCTCATCCCTCCACCTCTCACTTCCTGGCTCTCCCAGAAGCAGCAGCACTGCTTTACAGCCTTGACATCACTAGGTGAAGGCTTTGGTAAGAAGCATTGAAGGCTGCAGTTGTAGGTTTACCACATTCCAGCATCCTGATTTTTAGTGCACACTGCAAATCCAAGTTTGCTATTAGAGACTACAGATTTAGCCTGCCAATTAAAAGACCACCAGTTTTTGATTTTCTATTAACTTTCTATTAATTCTATCAGATTTTCTATTAGCTTTCTATTAATTTTTCTATTTGGGTGTTCTGTTCCATTTCCTCTGAATAATCACTCCACATTATAATCAGTCAAGATGAACAGACAGTTCTGACCTCTTCCTGTTCGTTATGTGGGATTGTTTTGTTTTTCATTAACTTGTTTCTCTCTTTGCTATTTTTTGCTCTGGAAAGCAAAGAGAAACAGAAGGCAAGTGCAGCATTTTAACCCTCAAATTTTTTTGCTGATTTCTAGTGTTGAGATGTCTGGACCTTGTCTTCATACCCTCCACATTTTATACTGCTCAGTTCTGCAGGAGACAGACCTTGAGGCAGCTCCAGCATTCATCACTGACCAGGAGAAAGAGGCCACCCTATTCTAGGACATCTCTCTGAGAATGGGCAGATAATTATCTGAAGTACAGGAGGAAAGAGGGGGAGAAAACTTCAGTAGTGACAGCCTATTTCACAAGCATTTACAAGTTTAATTTAGAAAGAGGAGCTTAAAGCAGGAAAATTCAGTGTTTGCAGATGGAAAAATCCCGCAAATACAGTTTCCTTTGACCCTCCCTCCTGCAACAGTTGGGACGTGGTCTGAAATTCAAATTAACTTTCATACCCAGCCTACAATTCCATTTTGTGCCCCAAAGCAAAATTTCCTGCATAATTGTGTGTATTTAGGTCAGTTCTCCATTGTTCACTTCTGCAGAGAAAATAGCTGATTTGCAAGTGGAGAAAATTCCTAATACAGTTTTCAAAAGCACTTCTGCAATTAGAGATCGAGCTCCTAAATGAGGCTGGAACGTCAGCCTGCATTTGCTGGGGCAGTGTCTTGAGACTTTTTATGCCTGTTTTTGACAGCAGGGTGGCTCCATTTAAACACAGAGCAGATTTGACATTTATACAGGAATAAGCTGGTTTGCCAGACTTAGTTTTAAAAAGCAGTTCACCGATTTTCATACTTCTATCAAACGTTAACCAGAAGTATGCAATATGTGCACATATTAATCTAATTAACATTTAATCTACAGAAATCACAGTTATCATCTTTTCCCATTCTAAGGTTCTTTTCACTACAAATTTCCCCTGTACTTAATTTGTGCAGATTTCTTTCATTTCTAAATTCCTGCTGTGAGGAGTACTCCATTAGCATCTTATGTTTATGTTTCACTGTAAAGCACCAGCCACGTGCATGGTCAGATCCAAATAGGCATTTTAACTCATTCAGGTGTCAAATTAAACCCAAATATTCTGAGCTGAGCCTAACAAAGAAGAAAGGTCTCTTGAATGCTTGGTGAATTGGCTTAGGCTGGGGATCTATGCAAAGACGTGCCTTTGTCTCTGTATCTTGCAAAGAAGCAGGGAGCATGACTCAAAATATGTATTTTCTCTGCATTATAGAGACCCATGGTCCAGTCTTGTGGCTTCATAAATATTTTTTGTGAATGTGCTGCCAGAGCAGGTCCAAACATCTTGAACACACCATGCAAAGGCCTCATCAGGGCTGGAATTCAGGGCAATGACATCAAAGGTTGGGTGATAAAAAGCCAAAAGCTGCTCCTATGTGTAGATTTCTAGGCATTAATTAAAAAATCAAATCTCTACCATCCCACCCCCGCCCCAGAGAGACGACAAAGCATGGCAGATCTATCTCAGGATGCTGGGGGAGAGGGGGAAAAAAGAATCAGGTCAAAGCACACAATATACAAATCCTTGGGATGCCGTAGGGCACAGTATGCAACGACCTCAGACTGTTTGGAAAATTGATTACAGAAGGCCTTCAGCTGAATGGAGTCAATGACCCTACCCATGCACAGCAAAAGGAAAACAGCCACATCCCCTCTGAGCTAATGGGCATGAGGGATGCTGGCCCAAGACCCTCATGGTGGCTGGCTAAAGGGGACCTATGGAAACAGCCCCTCCCAGGTGGCCCTCTTCAGACCAGGAGAGGAAAAGATGGGCTTTCTCTTCATGAATGTTTGATTTCCAGTTCATCAAAACAGATGAACTCCAGTTTTCCTCCTCCCCTTCAAAAAAAAAAAAAACAAACCATCACCAGCTGTGCTAGGGGTCACGATGTAAGAGACAAGGAACGTGTGTAATTCAGGGGCTCCAACTGCCTAATGAAATATATGTCAAAAGAGACAGCTGGCCTGGAGGCTTGGGCTGCCCACTGCCTTTGTCTTAAGATTTTCCCCAGCTAGAAGTGCAGGAGAATGGGGACTGGTGAAATGGGGTGAGTTTCATCTGGTAGATCCAATTGCCAACGTTGTCTTTTTTGCACTTAAGGTTGTAGCCTTCAGGATCTGTAACTACTTGTCCCATTAAAGCTGTTCTGCTTAGCCAGGGTAAACCCTAATCAAGGCAGAAGGAAGGGGTTTGCTGCCAGTGAGCAGAGCATTCAAACACAGAACCATGGAGTGTGATCTGGGTAGAAAAGAAGTGGTAACATTAAGACTCATAGTCCAGCAGGCACAGAAAAAATAAGTATTATTGCAATACTTGGGAGAGAGAGTACTTGGGAGAGATTTAGCTTCTGATAGCTGTTTCCAGCATCCTTACTAGAGGATGGTCCATCACTAGAGGATGATGGAAACATCCTCATTAAAGCAGAAGTAGTAGTGTTCTTGGTTCAGTGACAAGCATCAAGGCTCCTCTCTCCACCAGTGCTTAAAGAGCAGAAGATGTTTGTGCTAACCACATAAAAACTTTTCTATACTGATAAAGGAATTGAGAATAAGGTTGGAGAGCACTTCTAAAAAACTTGTAAATTGGAGCACATCACTTAAAAGCACACACTCTTCAAAGATGGAGAACAAGATACACCAGGATTAGTTCACTAGACTGAACACATTTTCCAGGCAAGAGTGCAAAAACCTTGTGAAGTCAAGAAATGCTGAAGTAAAAAAATTAAAAAAGGTCAAAACCAGCGCCATTAATTTTCTTTGCCTGAGATAATGTAGACTGTACAACTGTGTCTTCTTTTGTTTCTCTTTCTTTTCTCAGAAAAACCCAGAGCTGCAACAGCAGAGGAAATTAGTTGTGGGTTCAGCTGCCACAAAAACCTAGGACTGGGCTCAATTTTAAGCACAAGCTCACTGGCTTCAGCTGGGACTGAATGTTCAGCACGTGTTGCAGGGCTCTGCCAAGGCAGGACCCACCAAGCTGCAATGCCCAAAATGTGTGTCAGATAAGCTGAGACAAAGGTATTCACACAACAGCATGAATTACCTGCCTGTGGAGATGGCAGAAAACATTTAAATTTTGAGCTCAACTTTAGACCCATGTGTTGAAGAAAGCACACACTACTCCTAATTGGAGAATATCCTGGAATTACAGGATGGTTTGGGTTGGAAAAAGCCTTAAAATCATCAACTTCCAAGCCCCCTGCCATGGTCAGGGACACCTCCCACCAGCCCAGGTTGCTCCAAGCCCCATCCAGCCTGGGCTGAGACACTGCCAGGGATGGGGCAGCCACAACTTCTCTGGAAAACCTGTGCCAGTATCTCCCCATCCTCACTGTAAACATTTGTTTCTAATATTTAATCTAAATCTCCCCTCTTCCAGTTTAAAGCCATTATCCCTTGGTCTATCACTACAGTCTCTGCTAAAAAGTCTGTCCCCCTGTTTCTTATAGGCCACTTGGAATTATTGCAAGTCCAAGCACAGGAAGCATCTCCCAGCTTCTCTGGGAAACCTGTGCCAGTGCATCAAAAAAATGTAGAAAGTGCAGAAAGATGTGTGAGGGAATATAACAACACCTAGACAAGTTGTAGACTGTTAGAGAACACTCTGGGAGCTTCAGGCCAAAAAGAGATGGTTGAGGAAGAAAATCAAAGGGATGGGGTGTATGCAAGAGGTGGCAGAAGGAATGAGCTTCACTGCATGCAAAGTGAGAGTCAACCACAGAACAAGACCCAACTGATTTGTCCACACAGGGAATATAAAAATCAGGCTAGAGGTTACAGTCTACCTAGGGAGAAGGTGATAAGCTGAGTACAGCCCCTTATCAAATTTTCATATGAAAGCTCTGCATTACCCATTAGCTAAAAAGAGCTGGGCTGTAGCCTGCAGCAGCTTTCTTCTCTCATGCCTGTGCCAAGGTTTTCAGATGCAGTAAATTGAGACCCTCACCCTCAGCTCAACATCTGAAACTGGGGCAAGCTTCAGCCCTTTAGACTGAACACCTATTAATGTCTCCTACCAGAAAAACACAGTTTCAATACCAAAAGTCCTCCAAGTTTTAAGAGTGTAAAAGCATTAAGGTAATATAGTTCTTTCATTAAATACTTGCATTATTTCAATTAATTCTGTACATTTCATTGCTATTATTTTCAGTGTAAGTTTTCTAAAATCAGCCTCCTGTTGTTTTTGTTTCTTTCCCTGAACCCAATTCCTGATACCTTGCTGGTCTCCAGTTCATTACTGGGAGTAAACAACAAACCAGTGGAGGGAGACCTCACTTACTACCTTATTCCAATTGAACAGAGTCTTTTAAGAGTGTTGACAGTGGGCATTAAAATCCCCCAAAATAAAAAAAACATTGCAACAATAAATAATAAAAAAAAGTAACTCTAAAGTACATACTAAAGGACAACTGTAATATGAAGTAAAATATTAGGGTTAAGATATAGTTTATTGTGTTCTCTCATATTCTTTAGGTAACAGACTCCCAACACATTCACAACGTAAGTGTGCAAAACAAAACAAAAAAAAATTGCTCTTTTAAAAAAATGCTTCTGAAAGACTTCCGGCCTTTTGGAAAACATAATTTTGGTGAGTAGGAAATATGGAAAAAAACCCTGAAACAACAGCTACAAAAGGCTTCGAGGCCACATCCAAAGATTACTGCTGTCTAGACCTTATTATAGCAAGATCACAGGCAATTTTATACTCAGACCAAAAAGATTTTGTTTCCTTAAATGCATTTTTTTGCATGCTTGTAACATACCTCAAGTTATTTTGTTGAAGTAAATATACATAGCTGGTTTACCCTGTACCCTTTTCTAGTTTTTGGCTATAGTATATGACACAGTTCTTCAATAAGAGCCATACACCCAAACTCACTCAGCTCCCTGAGCCTCTCCTGAGTAGTCTATTTGCTGGGATAACTGTCTTAGTTATTTCTATCAGTGACTGCAAAATATTCCTTTTACTACTCTTTGCCCAATTCACCTTCATTCAGAACATCACATTAGAATAATCTCTTACATTCTTAAAAATCACAGAAATTAAAATTTAAATCAGTTGAATGATTTTAACTTGTGCATTAGGGTTCTCTTTTAAATTAGCCCCCATAAATGTTCTCTGATTGAATTCAGCCACCAGGAACACTAAGTTAGCTTAACCTTTCTACCTAAGCAGCTCCAATGATATTCAAATCTATCATTACACATCAAGATTAAAGGAACCCCCAATATTGAAGTTAACCAACAATGCTAATCAGAGGTGTACTATTCTTTGTCTTTGAGAAAAAAATACACTTAAATGTAAATTCCCGTTTAGATGGGGTAAAACATTCTTTTTATGAACTTTGAGCTAGAAAACAAAGGAGTATTTTTCTCTCTCCATTAATGCAAACCAAGGCTAACAGTTGATTGTACCACAGAAATTTCAGTTATTTAATCCACAGAAAATATTCCCTCATTTTGCTAGATAGCTCAGTAGTTCCAATTTTGAATCCTCAAAGGGATGGGGCTGAAACTTTAGAAAAGACAAGGCTGCTCCAGGTTGTAGTTGATAGCAGAGCAACCTCCCTTCCCCCTTCCCTACTTTAATTTGTAGAGTCCACGTCAGAATCCCAACAGCTGTCCAGAAAAGTATTCCAGAGATAATAAAATCTGAACAGATAACATATAGGTTCCTTTTGTCTCCAAATCACGTGGGCTAAAACCAGTGTAAAGATTTATTTTAACCTTAAGTATCCTTAAATTCTTAGAAATTATATTACTTGAGTCTGAATCAGAGCAGAAGATACAAATATATTTTGCTCCTCTGTGACTGGGTTTTCCAAACATTGGGCAACCTAATCCATCTCCAACTCTCCTGAAAACCCCAGAGCAGGTGGCATCAGGGGAACACCATGGCTGGAGCCAAAGGCACATTTCTTTATCTTGGAATGCAAGAGGAAACACAGTGAAAAGGGGCATTTTCATTAGTGTAACTAAAAACGACCAAATTAAGCACCCAATATTCCATTTTAACATAGCTAGCTCATATTAGAAACCTGAAGGACTGATAAATTTGTAATTAAGTGAAAATTCAGTAAGTGTGAAAAGGGTTTATAGCATAGCACTCAAAATACACACAGAGGATGTCATTGCCTGTTTTATTTAGTGGACTCACTTTTGTAGATTAGAAATAATTCCAATTCCCATTTACTCCAATCCAAGCCTCCACCATCCACAGGCATAACGCAGTTTGTTCAACTGATTCCAAACCAAAAAAAAAAAAAAAGAAAAAAAAACCCAAAAAAAAAAAACCCAAGGAAAAAAAATACAATCTCAAAAGTTAAGTTAGAAACTAAGTTCACACATTTTCTTTGGGACCAGGAATCTGTACATAGTACAAAATATACATTTATTGAATGCTCTGTAAACACACAGTTTGAATTGTGTAAAACTGTAAATAGTGGGTGAACTATGTGGAGAATAATTTATTATATATTGTTATACATTCTACTTAAGGAAAATAGTTATGCTCTTGTATATTACTCTGTTAAATTTATAAATTCCATTATGAAGCTGTGTAGTCTGCAAACATGCTTTTCAAGCTTAAATCTCTCCATTTGTTACACACATTTATACAGGTCATCAGTGAAAAAAGTTACACTTTCCACAAAATAGATATAAAGAGGTCATGAATTTTCTAAGAAGACAGGCACAGCATGTCACAGCATGTCACTACAAATGAGACTCTTTTTATGATACGATGTGGAGTCAATTCTGTGAGAAAACAGGTGAAAACTCTCTAATTCAGCATGTTTGTACGTGGCCTCAGTCACAAGACAGATGCTACAACCCAAAATCTCCACTTCTGAAAGATCTATAAAGCAGGCAGTTCCAGAAATCAAACCTCACACTCTTCCAATATCTAGCACTCCATGTCTAGGATAATCTAGGCTTTTGTCTTGTATTAACCCTTCACTGGTTACATTTTTCTGAGAGGTGAACTATCTGGCATGATTTGTCAAGATGATTTGTGCAATTCAGCACTTGCTCCAAATCACGATTCCTGGCACCAAAGAGTTAGATCTGGTTAATGAAAACAACTTAACTCTTGGTACTCAAGGTGACTGAGAATCACACCACGAGGAAAAAACAGGTATGCTAGGAAATCCCAACCTCCAGCCTCAAGCAGCTGCTTCAGCCCACAGAATGTGTGGGGAGCATCTCACACGCTGGGGACTCTGCTGTAGAACTCCCCATTTCCAAATTAAGAGTCTGGAAATTTCCAACTGTGGCAGACTGGCCAGTCTGGCATCAGTCTAACACGTAGCAAGAATAAAAAGTTCCCCTAAAAACATCAAGAAAGATCCTTATAGTAAGCCCATCAGAGCACATGGAAATAATGCTATGTAAATTCAGTGCGTTTAATCCGATATTTTTAGGGTGTCATTGTTTTAGCATCGAGGGTAACTCAATTTTGGGTTTCATTCTTTTTCTTCTTTACAGCTAAAAGCACTACATTAAACAAACCTCTTGAACCGCACCCTTCTGTTGTTTTAAAAAACGCTGACTTATGTGTCTGAAGAATTATGAAATTGTTATCTCCAGTTACATCTTGCTTTAACATGACCACCTTCTTCCCTTCGGCTATGAAAAGCTTTTTCAAAACCAAAACTGCATAAAGATTACATTTCTTCTTCTTTCCACAAAAAGTGAAACAGTTAAGGTTCCAGCAATATGTGTACAAATTCTACTTATTGCAAGTGATGCTCTGTCAATGCCAGTAGGATGTTAAGGACAGTACATGCCTCATTTGAGAAAAAAACACTGTAGTTTGAGCAAAACCACTGTGCTTCAGCCTGAAATCCTAACAGTGAAAATCAGCTATTCAGCATTTCCATTGCTCAGACTGGGATGAATTCAGTAACACAAGTGAAATTCAACCCTGAAAACCTCACCCTATAAGCACTGATAGAAGTAAAAGTTATGCAATTTTTTATGAGCTGCCAGTCTCAGTCTTCTCGATTTTCTTCTCAAAGATATTTTTCTAAAGAAACAACAATGGCAACTCCTTCAACTCTGAAGGCTTACTCACTCACAATATGTATTGAGACCCCTGTCTTCTTTAGCTGGAAAAAAAAACAAACCAAAACAACCACAACCTCAAACTCCCACCAGCTCTTGAGAGCCATGCACTTAATGGAAGCAAAAATGAAATTTCAGTTTTGGCTCAGTGTTACTGAGCAAGCTGAGAAGTGCAGCTGTAGTGCTCTTAAAGGAAAATGTTATTGTCTGACACAGCACTCACCCTTGCAAATAAATGCCTGGTTACACAGTAGTAAGGTCCATTGGCTTTATTTTCCTTTTCTTGGGAGAAAAAAAAAAAAAAAAAGTCCAATGGCATTTTCAAAAGCATGTGGGCAGGAATCAGTACAAGTTAAGTGTAAAAATGTGGCTGGGCATCCAACAACATAAATTCTAGGAATCTGATCTGTTATCCTACCTCACTTTCAGAATAGAACTGTAATATAAATTCTATAAAAGGTATTTTGAAAGTTAGGTGTACTTTCCCAGATATTGTAGTCAGAGGGGTTTTGTTGTAGTAGAGCAAGCTCCCTCCCAAACCTCCTTCCCAAGACACCATTATCACACCTGTTCTCTTAGCTGGGAAGCAAAGACTTTGGAAGAGTCTACGTGCAGGGAAATCTGTTTTACTGCTACTCAAAGAGAACAACAAATAACAACACACATAAAGCAAGTAATTAACATAGAGCCTAGGTAGGTTACTATAGGTCAGCTCTGGCACAATCAGATTAAACCTCCAGATGTTTTTTTCATATATTAAGTAAATCAGGAGAAATAGATGTAGATTATTGTAGAAACAAACTTGCAGTGGGGAAAAATGTAAACTCAATTTTTAGTATGCTGTTTATTCCTTTCTTTTACTTGAAAGCATTTGATAGTCCATAGGAAGAAAAGCTTTGTTTTCCTACAGCTTCTTGAACTTCTGTGAACGAATGTCAGAGCCCAGGTGACTGTGACCTCATTGCACCATGACATTGAGCCAAGTAAGGCTATGAAGAGGTTCAGAAGGTGCAGGCCTAGGTCAGCAGAAACCTTCAAACAATGCAAGCACTGCACAGCAAGTCTCTGCAATCAGCCTAGAAAGAGATCACCAAAGGATCAGATCCCCTGATCAACTTTTCATCGACAGGTCAGTCAAACATACTTGGCCTCAGATTGCTACTCCTAAATTTTGCTCCATTCTCACAAACTTACAGCAGGAATCACATCTACTTTATGCACTACAGCATCCTAGAAATTCAAGTGCCAAGCCTCTTTTTATCACTTAAATAGTTAAAAAAATAATAAAAATCTATCCAGCCAGGCAGAGATTTAACAGCCTGTGCTGGTATATAAAGGCTCAAGTTATGATCATCTCAAAGACACAGCTGCAGGAACAAGGAGCTATATGAGTTATCCAGGGGACTCTACTTTCACACCTCATGAAGTCACAATATCATCTCCATTTTCTACAGAAAACTGTCAGGTCCAGCTCTAAAGCTCTACACAGCTTTGCTGTGCCCAAACCTATGCAAGGTACCTCAGGTTTGTATTAAAATCCTTTATTTGCCTAATGTTGAGAAAAAGGGTATGGCTTTCCACCAGGTTAACCTGTTACAGACATGGCCAAGTTCAAATAAAGAAGTTTAAATATACTGAATTATTTGTGCTTAAAAGCAATTCAAGGTGCAGGTAGGGATGAATGTGAACATCTCAGCGTGATGAAATCCTGATTTACATGGAAGATGCAAACCATGTCATTAACCTAATTGTGGCAGCCATGCTGTCTGTCCCACAGCACAGAGATACAGCTGCCTAGAGAAAGCAAACACAAGTTTGTCAGCATGAAACTCACACACAAGACAACACTAAAATCAAAGCTTCACAATTCCAGTTTTAAGAATGTTTACCAAAGCAAACTGTCTCATGTACAGAGTGAAGAAAAATTTCCAAAGGCTTCAATCCTCCCTACACAGGTCAATCATCAGTCTGTGTGTAGGGTGTGATTTCCCAACCTGTAACAGAAGGGATGGTGCAACTGCACCTTTGCTCTCACTCCAGTCTCCCCACTCTGTGTCTGCCCTAAATCCAGCTATGGGATGCTGGAACATCAGCTTGCCCAGCTGACTAGTACAGATAATTTTTTTTTCTCCTCCTAACTGCATGACCACATAAGGGTGACTGATGGCACAAAAATGGCAGTAGGGGAAAACCTGTAGCAATAGCTTAAGTCTTGATATAAGTTGACCATGAAACCATATCCTCGGTTCATTAATTACTAAAAAGTGAAATGCAATAGGAAGTCTATCCTATCCCATAATAGATTAATATGATAGGATTCTTATCAGGGCATCGATTGCAGTGAAAACTTCCCCTCCCCCTCTTCTTTTCCTAATAACTTTTTAATTCTTCACCTAAGCAAAATGTCTCAGGTTTCAACCTATACAGGTGAGACCGTGCCAGCTTTGCAATAAACAATTTAATGGATGTTGAAGTCAGCTAATTGGAAGTACATCTTAAAATTATTAGATTTAGCACCATGAAGGATCAAGGTAAGTGCTACCATTACTCATCTGCTGCTTAATATTCATCAGGCACCTTCCTAGCATGACACAACCCAGGGTTAGTGCAACTCAGCATGGTTTAAGGACAAGGAGATGAAATTTCTCCCATAGATTCTGACTTCAACTGGAAGATCATCAAGAATGATGCCACACCTGAGGGTCTCCGTGGTGCTCTTTCCTGGCTAGGTAAGGAGAAGCCACCTGAGGAGCCTTTGGCTTCACCACTTCCATGGGACCTGCAGCTTTCTGCCCCCCCATTTTTACCAGGGACTCTACTGCTACACCAGATTTACAAAGCCTTGCAAATCCAGGACCTTACTCGGTGTAATTGCATGTAGTTAATCCAACGGTTTTAAAACACGTTTTGGAAGCCTCTGTCTTGAACATATGTCAATGCTGAATTAGTGAGAATTATCTGAAACAGTTGTCTACAAAGCAATACAGGTATTCTCCCAAAATGACCAGTGAAACATTTAATCTGACTATAACAAAACTCACAGAAACTGAAGCCAGTGAAGCTGTCAAATGTAGAAGGAAAACAGAGTTGCATGGAATACGAAGCAAAGTTATTCCTTTACAAACGTTACTTCCTTTTAAAAACAAGCAAACTGGGACCATCCTATTTGAACATGTATTTAAAAATACATCTTTTGACATCACACAATTTTCATTTTTGTCACACAGGAATCTTTTTTCCAAGAGGGAAATAAATAGCACACAATACTTAAAAACAAAACAAAAAAAAGAAAAAAAAAAAAAAAAAGAAAAAGAAACAAAAATTGCTGCCTTGCCCCTGAGGTGCTAATGTTTTTAGCATTTAAAAAAAAGTTTCTGGTGCAAGAAGGAGATGCACAAAGGTGCAAAAGTGCCTTTTTCTTTTCAGAGCAGTGAAAAGTTACAGCTTGCCTCTCTTCTAGGATGCTTTATACACTTAATTCGTATCTTTCATAATCAAAATCTGTATCTAAAATGGCAGTGTTTATGCATACATCATAAATTCAGTGCTCTGTGCTGAGTGTAGGTGGGGGAGAGAAAGGCCTGAAACGGGCTTTCTTCCACTACCCTCAAACCTACTTACATCACCTGTAGCAACAGCAGAATTATTTTCTTTCTAAGCTTTAAGAGGCCTCGTAAGAAGAGGCTTCAAATATACCACTTGTCACTGAGAAAGTTTAAGTGATCATGGTTTGAAGTATGGCTTTTCACACCACAGTTTTGTTTCCGATTTTTAAAGTTTAAAATTCAAAGGTTCCACAGTCCAGTCCAAGGTTTTGCAGTTTCCAAAACTAAACTTTAGCCTCTCTCTCAAAAAGGACAGAACTATTATCTGCCTTGTTCTAAATTAAGTTTAGCTTTTTGCACTAATACGCCACGTATCATTAAATATGCTTATTAATTAGGTGCCTGTGAAGCTATAACTTAACATTATTATAGTTTTGCACTCTACAACAAAATTAGACATTTTAAGCATTTATTCATATGTAGGTAAGGAACTGGTTCTTTAAGCAAAAAATTGCTATAAATTTATAAATACAAATAGTGCTTATGTTTTTCTTCATTCATGCTTGAACAGATTACAAACTGAATACAATGAAGTTACGTTTAAGCACCCCACATAGACAAGAGGGATCAAAGAAAAGTTTGCTGGTATATACTATACTTAGTTCCAAGACACTATAAGTTACTTTTTCACTGTTCAGTGTTCCCTAACTCTGCATTAGTTTTAAGGCTATATATACAAATATGTATATTTCAAAGTTAGGGAAAGACAAATATAGCAAAATGCATTGTACTACATTTTCCTATCAAAAAGTAATTATACATCAAGTTTTGATTCTGTTTAACTGCAGTAAATGTTACAATCTACCTGTTTTACTGATTTTCCTTTTGGGGAATCTGCCTACTAAATGAGTAAACTACATATTAAATACAATATTCTCAACCAAAAAGACAATACAAGGTGCACAAAACAGCAGTTTTGCAAACACGACTTGAAAACTTAATTTTTGTATGCTCAATGGGAGAAAGCTAAGCTTAAATCAAATTAGTTTATTATCTTATAAAATTTTAAATTAGAATTTTAAACAACGAACAGTTAAATATTGTCAACATGCTATATCTCAAATCACAAATACTATTTAACCACTACTCTCTCATTCTAAGTAAGTGGGTCAATTAAAAACACACACCATAAAATGTTAAAGATTGTCAGGCTTTGACAAATGTATTTTTATCAAACAGTAGGCAAATTCAAACCAATGCACATCTTCAGTGGGGAGAAAAAAAAACCAAACACAAGAAGCCTGGAAAAACCCACACTTGTAAAAAATAGGGTAACAGATTAATCCCACATCATCCTCTAGCATATGGCTATGTCTTGGGCAATAATCAAAATCCTTCCCATTTTAAAAATGGGCTACCAATTAATAAAAATATTCTTCCACAAGTAAAATATCATTTACAATGGCACTGACATTTTAAAAGGCAGGAAAAAAAAAAAAAAAGGAATTACACATTTGTGGATAAATTTCTCGTTCGTTAAATCAAGCTTTATTGATAAAATGGAATTCGAAGTATTTTACTTGGAACAGCAGCAGACCCAGCCAATCAGGATTGTAAAAATGCTGCAGACTCCTACTGTATGTAGAAAGCTGCCTGTTCGTGCTCAGTGATTAGTAGTTTCAGGTAAGGGTTAATGCAAAAAGAGGTGCAAGGACTCAAGGCATTCTAATCCCAAGATTCGTACAGGTATGAACACGATACCATTACCAGGGAATGATTTAACTCCCACTGAAGTCAAAATCAGAACTCCCTTCAGCTCAATGAGAGAGCAGGAGTGCATCCAAGAAAATGAGATACATTTGTTGAAGAATGTGCACTGCTCTTCACTGTTTCTCCACTGCCAAGCAAATTCACACACCGTAATTTCTGGGAAGTTGCCCACAAGTTCAGCTTTCATGTAAAACAAAATGTTATCTTTACAGTTTTGTGCACCTCCTGAGCACCTAGCTGGCTAGGCTGCTGCTCCTTGCAATCCAAAACCACAACATGAATTTAAAGGGATATATATTGTTGCATCACACAAGCCAAACATTTCTTCTAACCTTTATAGTGATTTAAAGCAGTTCATAATTAAATATGAGCATTTTGTACAAAGACAATTGCACTTTACAAAAACAAAATCATACAACATAAATTGCTGGAGTCTGATTTACAACATGAATTATGGTTTGAAATCACGTTTACAGAAGTCTGTTTTACAAAAAAAAGATCAGTTCCTGGGGCTAGATGTCATACTGCTGTCGTCAATCTCACCAACACATCATATTCCCTTCTTTAATTAAGGTTGAGGATGGGTGTTAAGAAGGGTCACTGAGGTTGGGCTGCACTTTCATTCAAAGGATGAAACGTGAACTCCACAGCTAGATGAGCAGTTTTACCACATATCGTCAGTTGAGGCAGAATCCTTAAAGAAAAAAGAAGGAACCCTTTAAAGTCTGGAGTGCCCATAGTTACAGCCATTTCTGGATAATCCAGACTGAAAAGGGTAAATATTTCAATCATTTTAGGAGTCTGTTTTCTCTCCCATTTCAGAAAAAGAGCAATTTAAGAAGGATCTAAAAACCACATACATGTATACTTGATAAATCATTAGTACCAAGACACTTTAAAAATCTCACCAAGTGTTTTATAATAGCCTCAAAATAATATCCTATGAACATTACTCAGAAGCATTTCTAAAATAGTTTGAAGACAAAATGGATACACTAGCAAGCTTAAAAGAACAGGACATGCCTCTTGCCATCTTTTGTGTTCTCAGCCCTCCCTCCCTGGATCAGAAGATACACTCATCCACTGAAACCTTCCTATAATTCAGATAAATTTTAATACTTATCATTTAAGGTAAGAGAACTGTAGTTTGGGCAACTGCAGGAAATCTTAATTTTGGATGGCAGTAAAACCACAGGGAGAAAAAAAATAACACATAAGAAAAAACAAGATGCAGAGATGTGCCATGCTCTAAATTGTAACCATATGGCCACAGTACATGGCACTACAACCATGCATCCAATGCCCAAGCACCCCTAAAATTTGGTTCATTTAGGTCCCCAGGTGACAGTGGACTTTGTGTAACTACCACACCCCTGAAAAATGTTTAACTGATTCCTGCTATCAGCTAAAAAAAAATCCTAGAATAAACTGGAATATTTCACTGTAGTGTTTCATAATCCATTTGCCTTGTGTGTCATGTCTGCTTCCTTTCCCATTTCTGTTTTATATTCAGCTTTCTCCCCAAAAGTTGGGCACACAGGTTAACACTGTGGCTGAGAAGTGGAACCACAGCTCAGCAGAAGCAACAGCCAAGTCAGCAGCAGACAGCAGAGCAAAATGCTTCCATACACCAACCTCTGGTGGTTTCACTGCTGCCTTTCCCAGGGGCCATGATGGGCTCTAACAACAGTGGGTTGTTAGACACTTCATTATCATTACTAAGGCTGCAGGAGGTAGAAATGCTACTCCTGGTTAGAAGCACTGACTTACTGATTCCTTTGAGAGAAAAGAGGCTAATTAAGTCTCTGGCAATACCACGCATGGTAATTTCTTAGCACTTAAGTTCTGCAGCCTTCATTCACAGTAGTACACAAAATTCATTATGAACCATAAAGAACAGTTGGCACGGAGGTGTAAGTGAAAAAAACCCCCACACACCCCAGAATCACTAAAATTACCCTTTGCAAAAGTACCACCTCCAGTTTTCTCTTAAAGACCAGAAGTAGCAAAGGAGAACAATTTTATGAAAGACCAAAATGGTTGTGTATGTTTCAAGTGCAAGGATTAAGAATAAAAGCAGTAGTGAGTAAAAACACAGGAGCTGTTTGCCAGTTTCTGTATTGGAGTTGCCAACATCATCACAAAAAGAAGTTTGTGTACTGTATATTTGTGGAACAGTGACATGCTCCAGAATGTATCTTGATGGTGAAGCATCCTCTTTCCAGCCACCATTTAGGAATTTTTATGGTAAAGATATAATGAGAGCTGCCAAACACACTCGTACCCAGCTGTAAAATCAATGCACAATTCTTTATGTCTGGATGCATTCTCTTATGTCACATCTAAGCATGTGATAGGTAAAGGATTGATTTAACTACTTTAAGAAGTACAGGAATTTTGGTGACAGACCATCATATCCAATGATGTAGCTGAAGCTGAGATAATTGTTCATATTATAGAATTTTGTCCCCACTGATCAGTGGATCCCTGTCACTCTGATCACCAACATAAAAGATCCTGAACTGTGTGCTTGCTGTAAGGTGCTTTATGTTTATGCATAAAAGTTCTTACACAGTCCATTAAAAAAATTAATACATCTTTAAAGCTGTTAGTTACAAATCTGTTTAACCTGAAAGTACAAACTTTCACTTCTTGCTATTTGGAGGAAAATGTCTCCCATAATAGGGAGAAAAAATATAAGACTCTGTTTCATCTGGCAGAAAAAAATTAGGAAACCCAGGCAGGATTCAAATAATAACATTCCAGAGGACAAACAAATCAACCATACCCAACCTTGAGACTATGATCAGCAAAAGGCAGCAGCAAAGAGTTGCAAAACACAGTTGAAAGAACACAACATGGCTATTAGCTCTTTGGGGGAAGGGGTTTTTTAATAACTGGGTGAGGGATGAAATTTTCATTAACTGGGGGGAGGGAAGATAATGTAAGAGAAAGGATACTTACAGTATCATCATTCCTGTAGGGGTTCAGTCTGTTATAAACTGCTTCAATCACACTCCGTCTAGAGAGGAAAGAAAAAAACAAAAACAAACCAGGAGATTTTAAGGTTGTGTGCCTTTTTTCTTTTGATTCACTCAGATTGTCCCAAGCCCAATTTTAATTTAAAACTCAAACTTCAAAAGCTCTTAAATTTACAGAACCAAGTTCACTGCAAGTTAGCCCTAACTGTAATTAAACACTGAACACAGCTACCATACCCCTTCAAATCTTCAGGTTCAAGAAAAAAAAGGCAGAATACCACCCCAAGTTCAGCAGGAGAAGAGCACAATCTGACATCCAGCTGAGGCTGTAACGTGCTTTGGTGCTATGCCTCTGGACCTTCAAATAGGGTGTCAGAAAATTTGATGGTTGTTGAGTGCCCTGGGCATTTGTTTTTTTGATGAAGACTGCAGAGGTATTTCATATGATATGGCACTTGCACAGGGGAACAGTGGTTTTGGTTTTCCAGACACACAAGAATTGCATTCTGCTTTTAAAAAAAAAAGCAATCGTTGGCATATTTAAGATTGCTTGTTATTAACGTCCATCTCTGGGATTTTCTAATTTTCTAGTATTGATAGGAAATATATTGATAAAATATTAATATAAAAATTGCAAACAACAAAAACAAGCAACATGGGGAGGATTGTTTTGTTTGGGGTTTTTTTGATTGTTTTGTGGTTTTGGTTGTTTTTACACACGGTGAAAAGGTTTTCAAGAAAAACTGATACTTTAAAAAAAAAAAAAAGACTGAAGGAAGAGGAAGCTTTTGTCTTACCCAGTACATAACACAACAACTTTGGAGGGGAAATAGGAAGGAAAGAGGGTAGTAAAAAGACAGAAATTATAGATTGGACTTGGAAAGTAATTTGCTTCCAGATCCCTTTCTGCAGAAGCAAGTATGACCAAGTTGCAGGCTGCAACTGCAATACAAAACAAACTTCAAAGAACAACCTTTAAACTGCTCATGAATGCACGCAGAGCAATCACAAAGAAGAGCATTAGGGAAAAAAAAGCAGATGACAGGCTTTATAATCATTCCATAACACTGAAAAATCAGGAACTACTATGCAGCACTATCAACATCACAGTGAACCAAGTGAATGATTATAGGGCACAGTAGAAGAGGCTGAATATAAAGCAATAAAATCAAGCAATTATACACAAAGCACACTGCGTGTATGAGCTGGAAAGTTTCCCTTATTTTACATGAAGTAGGAAGCTGATTCTAAAGGCAGGTTTCTTGATAAGCATTATCTTCCATCCAAATTGGCAGCAGTGCTTTGAGTTACACTAAAATCCAATTAAATCCATAATTTCACCAATCCCTATTCAAACTAGCATCACTAAGACACTAAAGCCCCCATGGAAGTCAGTCACTTCAGCACTGCCTCATAACCAGGATGCTAGTGGTAGCCAAAGGAGACTGAGAAAAATCAGTTTGTATGCCATATTTCATGAATGACTCATCAATAATTCAAAGACTACAGCAACATATCCTAATTAGATGATGCTATTATATATAAAATTGCTTCTTTTCCTAGTCAAACAGTTCATCTAAGAACAACTCTGCTTTGTGGAAGCTATGTTTACACTTTGGTTATCATTTTTTCAATTACATTCTTAGAGTATTCATGTTTTAGTGTGACAGTATAAAAAAAAAAACACAACTCTGAAGAGTTAACAGTGCACTAGTCTGTACAGTATGTGCCTGATCTGTTTCGTCCCAGCACAGGTTCATGAACAGTTTTCTGGATCAAAAAGCAAATAACCAAAGTGCATGGCATCCTTTAAGACTGAGAAGGCAACAGAGCATCAACACTGAACTCTTCAAGGACAAAGCCTATACAAAGTTGTGAATTTAACTTCCCACTTTTCTATTTTTGATAGACTTTTACCTCCTTTTCAGATTTACCACAAGCAGAGAGATCTATAAAAGCAAACTTTTAAGCAATAACAACATTGCTTTAGCTTTAGACAAGAAAAGAACACTGCCAAGCAAAGCATCATATGCATATCAACTCTTAGCACTGTGGAACACATCCAAGTTACTACTAAAGTCTGTGCACTATTTTTTGCATCTCCACATGTAACCTCCCACCCAGAAGACCCAGTTAATTACAAAAAACAGACACACTCAGGCCACCCTTAAAAAACCCTCTGTCCTTCCCCAAATTAGTTTCATGTTTTAGCAGTGATTCATAATTAACTTTGTTCTTATGCTTCTCCTTTTCATTCAGAACAGAGTAGTAAGAATTGGAGAACAGATCATCACCTTTTATCCGATACCCTTCTTCCCTCCCCCCACTTTTAAGAGTGGCCTTCCAGTTAAGTTTTGCTTTAAATCAAAAAGCACATTTACATGGAGGTGAACTCACTTGCTTGCCAATTCACCCCCCGGCGGGAGGTTTGGGATGCTCTCAGTTGCTAACGTACGCATCACGTGGACTAAGTCTGGGACTCCTTCACCCTGCTTCTTTATGATCTCTGGGAATCAGAAGTACTTTTTTTGTAAGTGCAGTCCAAATTTAACTTCAAAAGATTGAAACACTCAGTTTTATAAAAATGCAGCTTAACTTGTTAATGTATATATATATATATATATATATATATTAAAAACAAAACGACAGCCCATATTCAACACCGTAATTGTTAACCTTGGTTCCATGAGAAAAAGAAATTGTAACAGATTCAACAAAGATATACTGAGAACTGGAAACATGCACACTGGTTTCAGAAATGCACAGCTACCTAATAAAAGTGGGAAAAGAATTCTTTAATGGCTTTCCTGCCATACATTAGATATAAAAGAAGATATAATATCTTCCCAACAAAATGCTCTGGGCACGAGGCAGATATGGGCACCAACTTTATGGCTGCAATAGAAGACAAAAGATTATCACCACGATAGTAAGCACAGTATTTTCAAGAAACAAAAGATTAGACAAGTAACTGTCATAGCTGTATGTGTATAACACAATACTTGTACCTTACTATATTACAGCAACATGCCAATTTTAGGAAACTAAAAGCCAGGGACACGACATTTAAGAAACAGTTCATCCTCAACTGAGGGGATATGTGAATATTGAGAAGTTATTTAAAGCTGACCTACTCCCATCTTCTATGTGAAGAGAATCTGTACTGTAGCCACAGTCATGTTTGCCAAGAAATTAATCCTTTAACTTTATGCTTAGGCTGTGTTTTGGTGTTTGTTTTTTTATAACTTGTCAGCATGTATTTCTATTTGAACTCAAGAAATTTCAGACCATACCACCTCTAAAGAGTCACTCTTTAAATAGGGATGAAATTTAAAGAACGAGCATACTTTTAAAAAATGCATCTCAGGAGTTTCTTTGTAAACACAAGCTCTTAGAAATACGAGATATGAATTATTAAGACTTGGAGCTGTTGATCTTCAGGTGAATACTGCAGGACACATACAGTCATGTGTACATACCTGCATATAAATACATGCATGTATATACATGCATACTATTCTTCATGTAATAAAGCATTTACACAGCTTGGAAGAGTAGTTGGAATTCACCAGTATGACATTCGAGAAAAAAAAAAAGCAAGCAAACAACCCTCTAGCATTCAGTTTTTGACCTAAATGATAATTCCAGAAGAGCATACCAAGTTTTCATTATATAATCAGTGAGGTAAGGCACATTAGAAGCTTTTAAAACCACCATGTATCCAGTCCTTTTTTAGTTAAAAAACAAACCAACCAACAATCATCAATTACTTTGTGTATGTAATAGTTTTTCAGGACTGTGTGTGCTTACAAAGACCATCAGCTCTGCTTTTTTCAGTCTAGCTGTGTAAATTATTTGCAAGGTACAGTGGAAACACTGTCTAGCCCTCAACCAGTGTCAAATTCTGCAACACAAAGCTTTAAGCTGTTTACTTCAAAACCTACATTTTAAAAACATGACACCGTAACACCATAGGCACCTCAAAAACTTGCCATTTCCTCAAATTCTACAGCCAAAATTCATTTTATCATCTAGTATTTAAGTCAATACATAATCTAGCACTCTTAAATCTGAATAAGAAGCAAAGATCTCAGATTTGGTTTGCCAAGTTCTTTTATTGTGCAATTTTGAACATCTAGTATATTCTACATTGTGCTAGTGCTAAAGTTCTGCTGTACAAAAATAAGGAATTTGTAGTTTTCCTATACTACACAGTTTCACAACCTGTAACTGCAGTACATTTAACATACAGTCTCCACTAAATGAATACATTTATATTTTGATATAACTAGAGATACACACTGAATGAACACTGAAGACACAACAAATGGAGTCGGGTCTGCTAGCTGTGTTTGATTTATTGGAATTGTCTTCTTTCAATACATCTTAAAACCTTCCCACCCACCCTTAATTTACTTTTAAACCTTCTACACATTTTCATGGCATCAAGTACTGGAAAAATGCACTTCCAGCCCTAAAATAAAGGATTCAAAACACATCTGTTTTTTTATGTTCTGAATAGGAATCCCACACAAAGTTTAAGAAAAAGCTAGAGCTTTAATTTTTTTAAAATTTGAAATATAGGAAGTAAAATCAGCTAACTTAAAATGATTTATCTCTAGATAGGTAAAACTATTGCAAGTATAATCTATCAAGGAATGTTTTTATGTAAAAAATTGAGAACAGAAAAAAAATTAGACATGTTTCTTTTTAGAGTCAAGACATCAGTAACACATATTAGTGCAAATAACAGCAAGGCATTTTGGAATAACTGATTACTTCTACCATGAAGTTCACGTGGCATTTTAGGAGCAATGCTGATTTATTGCAAGTAATGGCACAAAGATGCTTCTCCACACTTGCCTCTTCCATGAATATCTGTTGCTACAAATCCGAACCACAAACAGATCAAAATTGTTAAAAGGAATGTCCTAGGTATGGTAAGTAAGAAGTTTTCTGTGTTCTCAAAAATCTAAATCACCTGTTCTAGGTGACCATCAGTAGTACTACACTCCACTAAGTCTTAAAATTTGTACCACTACTTATAAAAAAATATTCTGAGCTGAGGGAACACAAGTACAAGCAGAAGAAAATGCATAATAGTAATGCATCAAATCTCATTACTATGCTGATGTGCATAAAAAAAACAATATGCATTTTCACCAAGTTTCCATTTTAATGAATTTTTACTTCAAATTAATATGATAGATTAGTAAGATAACTCTAAAAGTACCCTTTACATTTTCTAGTTCCTTCTGTTGAAGATCAAGTTTTTAAAGTTAAGTACTTCCATTACTGGAAGTATCCAGGATAACAGCAAGATTATTCACTGTAGTGTTTAAAGTTTCAAATGCTGTAGCTGTCCTACCCTACACCAGCCAACACTGAATTATCCATTTACACCAGGAAGAAATTCAAAGGCACAAAAATTAAGTTAAACACAACGAAGTTAATCAACTCCTACTCTTGAAGTTCCACTTTAGTTCAGCCTTTCAACTTCCCTCATGAGGGAAGGTATAAAAGGCCAAATTCTGCACACAGCTGATAAAAATCACTGCTGGCTTGAATAGTGTTTACTACATATTCACTTGTTTAAATATCTTTGTGCAACAATAGACAACTGATTGAGGACAACTAAAAAAGGAGCGAAGACTCTTGAGGGGAAGTACACTGTATTTCCTCGAGTTGTCCAGACATCATCACATTAAATTATTATTAAAGTGCTTTTTAACTACATACAGAATCCTTCTGCCTCTATGCCAAGTATCACACTTTGCTCACTCCTGAAATTTTGTACTCGTATAAATGCAAAGTACTGGCAGCCAAAATTGTTGTATGTACCATAATCACACAGTTCCAGTGCTTGGGTTATTTGCTTACAAAATGAAGTGTCTGTACAAAAGTGTCAGCTTTCCTCATCATTATGTTCCTGGGATACAATGAGACCAGCTGAAGATTCAGCCTGAACTTGAACAAGTTTTTGTATTCTAGGTCATGGGTTTGCCTGAATTCAGACAAAAAAATAATCTAAGACATGAAGGTAATAGTTGACCAAATTAGGACAGTTAGAATGCTCTCAACTGACGTGTGGTTTTGTAGCAATACTTCTGCACCAATTTTGTGAGTGGGATTATGTAGTAAGCTCTTCAAATGCCTGGTGCAAAACTGCTCACTGCTTTGAAATGGAGAAAGCCACCTGACAGGTAACTCAATGCAGTGTTGGATTTGGATATTCCTGCTAAGCTGTCAAAAAGATTCACACTACTGAGTCCTTTGCATCAGCCTTTACTAGGCAATTGCTACATTAAAACATGAAATGTCTGTCTGGACAGTTATTCAGGGGCAGAATGGCTGTGGTTTGCCAAGATGTGAGGGAGTGAGCCTTTGAAAAAAGTGACACTTCCTGAAGAAGTACTTTAAAATTTCACAGTAATTTGTCTGAACCCAAAATTCCCATGTAGACAAGTCCTCTGTGAAATTTCTGCAGCTGCACTGTGTTGTTTCCATGTAAGTCAAGGAGTAAAAAAAGGTGCACAATATATTCCTCTAACTTACTGATCACTGATACCATAAGTTGTGAAGAACTGTGTACTGTGCCCTGTGTACCATTAATGATTCTTGGAGTGTATACAACTAGGCTTGGAACATATAGGTCTAGAAGAATCCACTTCAAAAACAGATTTAATAAATGCAAATAAAGCATACAGCTTGTCTTGTTTCAGAAACAGAAGTGCAAGCTGTGTTTTTTTTAAATACCAGAAAGGCACTATAAACCCAGTCTTAATGAGAAACATTTTAAACCAAACTGATTTCATTTGGCAAACAGATTATTTTAGGTGAACTAAAACACCTAAGATTTGCCATTTAAAGTTTAACAACTCATAAAATACAAATGTAAAGCAAAATTCTGAAGTTATTATCAGAGAAGGATGAGTTCCCAGCTTTTGTTCATCATGAATGCTTCAAGACTAACTTTCAAATTTCTGACATACCTTCAAATTAAGTAAATATGTTAGCAGGTGCCTTAAAGATGACAGTAATAAAGCTGCAACCTTGCCTTAATTGGATAACAAAATATTATGGCTTACTAATTTGTTGGTTACTATATGGAAAAATGACACTCCAAATCTTCACACTTTGCAAAGTACTCTGATTATTTTATTTAACTCCATGTAACAGGAACCAGGATTTACTGGTCAGAAGTTAGTGCTGTCAATGGACTCATGAAGAACACTGAACACAAATGAATTCTTTCTCTGCCACCCTGAATAACTTTCAGAGCTATAGGCTGCTGCACTTTCATAACAGAATTTTTTCAGGACACACATTAGGACTATATGAGTGTCTTTTTCAGAGATGTACACTAGATGGCCAATGGCACTTGAAGGTCTAGTAAAAAGCCTGTAGGTGTTAAGAGTTTAGTTGTTGCAAAGGGAAAGGGGCCAGGGGGTCTGTTTAGAAACAAAGTTACTTATTTTTTTTTAAATGATCCACCTTCTACTCTGCTTTCCAGGTACTTGTCCAACTCTGCCTCTCTTTTCACCGCCTCTGGTGATACCTTTGGTGCATTCGGAAAACAGATCAATATCACACTCATGTTGTCTCGACTTCCCTGGTAGAAAAGAAAAAAAATTATATATTTGAGAATGTATACACACCAGGCTAAGTACACATCAAAGCATTATACACACACACACACACAAAAAAATCTATAAACTGTATAGTATCAGAATACAACTGACATGGATTAATATTACCATTAGCCTAAATTACCAAATGCTCCCTTACAGAATTCCAGGAGTCTGCCCATTCATTCACTGCAACTTTTAGATCACTTTGTTCTTTCCTCTTTTATGGTCTGAAGACTACATGGAGCCAATTACAGGCAGGCCACTGTCTTTTAAAAACTGACATTACTAATGAGTGATGTACAATTAAAAGTTGAGGTCCATCTGGCTTTAAATACTATCCAGTCATTTTGAGAAAACAGCTGAATATTAGATGGGTAAATAAAATCATCACTTCTTAAAAACTACTAAGTGGAAATGTGTTGAATTCT
The DNA here is from genome assembly GCF_036169615.1 of Heliangelus exortis. Taxonomy (NCBI): domain Eukaryota; kingdom Metazoa; phylum Chordata; class Aves; order Apodiformes; family Trochilidae; genus Heliangelus; species Heliangelus exortis. Next base: position 5,395,535 of record NC_092426.1, on the reverse strand, counting down.
GCCACCTAAAATCACAGCTATTAGGGACTTTTTCCCCTTTTTTCTTTTAAAACAAGGAAGGTTACAAGTGAGAGAACCTGTTAAAAGACCAGCTCGAAGGGGCCCAGGCCTTCACACAATAGCGTTCTTTGAAATGGAAACATTTAAAACTCCAACTAAACAGCACATTAATACTTGAATACATTAAAATACAAAGACATTCTGCTTATGAAAAGTAACTGTTTAGTTTACTATTAATACCCTTGTGCTTTGGTCTACGAACATGCATCCATATGCTTAACTTTTAACACCAATTAAATCCACAGAAGTCAGCAAGATCAAGAACAAGCCAGTCTTTAGAACAAGAATATATGGACCTACAGGGAAATGCTAACAGTTGGCTACTGAAAAGCTTGCAGCATCCACAGAACACTGTTCCTTCCCTGGTATTTGTTTTCAGGATTACCAGACAAAAATATGCATTATCAATCTCCCAAAGTGTTGGAAAACAACTGCATTTCCCCAAGGGGGCAGAGTGAACTTGTTAGCCATGTGGCAAGAGCTGAGATGCTTTCTTGACTGTTTCGTGTAAAAAACGTTGGCTTTTTTACATTATGACTTAGAGCTTGTCTTTGGAAAATTAAGAGCTATAAAACTGAGTGTTTCAAACCTCTTCAGTAACTGCACCATCCCACAACTTATTAATACAAAGCAGAAGCTATTGTGGACAAAAATCACCCAAATGTGTTAAACAAAACTGTTGTCTTCTATGTGAGCTACTTTCAGAGCTGTGTGACACAACCCTGCATAAGAAATACAGTAATTAAACCAGAATAAAAACTGGGAAGTCAAATAGTCACAAAGTCAAGAAGAAATTTTTGAACTGCAAAATATGAAGTCTACCTTCATTCATCCTGCATTCATATTGGTACAAGTATGACAACAATGTTACTACTGAATATCCAAGGATGGAAGATTAGGAAAAGAGCATTTCCCATCCTGATTAAGTACTGGGAGTTAAGGTTTTGTAAAGTATATTGTGTAACAGAAAACAGCAGGGTTATTGTCCCTGGATTGCCCATAAATTCCTATCAGCCCCTAGTTTTCCAGTGATCAAAATGTCTCTGCATATGATTTTAAATTCTTCATTAACCAAAACCACCCAGAAAGCCACACTGTTTCTCCTGTGTGTTTGCTCCCCCTCTATCACCATGTTTGTGGGAATCACAATAATTACTATCAAAGCCATGTTAACACAAGCCATTGGATGCTTATGGACTGGAATAAAAACTTATTATCTGGTTCATAAACTTCTAACAGTGAAAACACAATCAACTTCTCCTCTCAAGTCTGGCTACCTTGTACAAGCAGGTGTCAACTATCTCATTGCAAACTTTCTCAAGGTCGTCAGTGACTTCAAGCCTGGATCTTACAAAGTCACAGAGCTCTTCATTTCCCATAACATCCCAGATACCATCACAAGCCAGTATGATGAACTGATCATCTTCTTCTGATCTCTCAATTTCATAAACTTCAGGCTCAGGTGAGACTAGCTGTTCTGTGGGACCTTTCCCATGGACACATTTGTAATCAAAGTCCCCAAGTGCCCGTGAAACAGCCAGGGAGCCATTCACACGCTGAATCATGACAGAGCCACCTGCGTTCTGGATACGCTCTTTCTCCAGTGGATTGCTTGGTTTGTGATCCTGTGTGAAGAAGTGAACCTTCCTGTTTCTACAAAGTAACCCTCTCGAGTCTCCACAGTTGATGAAGTATGTGTGTTGGGGAGAAATCATGACACCCACAGCTGTTGACCCACTTCTGTCTGCGCCATGTTTCTTCTCGGAGATGACTCTCATGTGTTCATCGATTTGCAGAAAACCTGTTCTGATGCCACTCTTTACACTTTCCACAGATGGTGGCCCATCTGGCCCTTTAAAATCCTGGTTGCTTGTGATGTGATCCAATAAATGCTCACAGCAGTACTTGGCAACCTGTGATCCAGCGTGCCCATCGTACACAGCAAAAAATGACCATCCATCAAGTCCATTTGGCAAACCAATGACAGCAGTGTGTGCATCCTCCATTTCAACTCGCCAGCCTTGCATACTACTCAGCCCATAACGAAGCCCATTCCCTTGCCCCTGGGCATTATGCTTCTCCATCTTTGGCTTGTCTAAAAATGCTCCCATGATGACTTTCCTTCAGCTCTATAAAGGAAGAGAGAAAAAAAAATTAAGATATTTCTTAAGCATCCTATTGGAAACTACTTAATAATAGCTCAAACAATGCTAAGATGACAAAAATAAACCCACTACAGATGTTGGAGAATGGCTTGGTAAACAGACATGGCAAGGACACAGTGTCCTTGGTGGTTTTGTTACAGAGTTTGAAAAAGTAAGGTAGCAGTTAAACAAGGTGTGGGTCCAGGTGGAAAATCCCCAAGTGGGGGGAGCGTGTAAATGTAACTTTTCAGTAGTAGCCAATCAGTAACTGACTCATAGGCATAATTAACAGAAACAGTGTAAATGTAACCCTGAACTCTCAATAAAGTTGAAGCTTGTTTATCAATCACATTGATTGCCCACTTGTCTTCCCTCCTTGCTCCCGACACACAGATACATAGCTGACTTTTCTGTCCCTCTCAAGTCAAATTTGCATTGCTTTCACCTAATTTAAACAAGAACACTGCTACTAGCTGAGCTGCACTTTCCATTTTTGTAATTATTTTCAGCTGTTTTACTTGAACTTACATCCTACTCATGGTTCTGGCAGAAGCCTCTGGTGTAAGTATAGATGAAATTCATTTGAACAAGGACTAAACTGACACACCTGGATAGCTGTGTTCCTTGTTACTCAGCAAATGAAAGAGTCTAGGACAGTGACATTCCCAAGATCCCTACCTGCTGGCCACAAAGTCCTGCTCACACTCTGCTCTGCTGGTAGTGATGGGGAAATAAAAGCTAACTTGGCTTTTCTTGGGAGGGAGGAGGTTTGAGGGACTTAGTTTGTTTTTTTTTTAAACAGATAAAGTGATCCAAGTGATCAAGATGATGCCAGAGGCTGCATAAAGGAAGAGGCAATGCCAGATAACTAGAAGCAAGACTGAGAAGGAACAGAGCAGCTGTCCCTTTAGGCAGCAGCAAGCCATTAGTTTGGCTCAGCCATCTTGTGAAAGCTCACCCGTAGAGTTTCAGTTAAATTACACAGCAAACTTCTTGGATGTCTGTGCTGCAGATTTACTTAAAATCTTAATGCATTTGTGCTTCTCTGAAAGACAACTGCCCCTGACAAGTCTAAGGAAATGTTTAAAAATAAAATCATAAGCATTGTAAATTCAGGCTTCCTTATTCAAACCAGACCAATATATTGCACATCCTACCCTCCCTCCACCTCCCTTTATTAGGATGTGATGCAGCAAATATTCATGCTTACGAGAATAAGAATTTTATTTGCAGGGAGTGTAAACTGACTGGTTTATCTTCATGATTTTCACACCCTAACCATTCAACCCACCCTTCTAATCCACATCAGTTTATTTGTGCATTTAAAATATGCACATTTATTTGTGCGTATTAAAAAAGAATCATACAAAATAGGTCACACACTTTACATACTTGCAAATTCTGCCTTGGGAACCATCAAAAAGTGAGCAAATCACTGTTATACAATATAAGGGAACAGAAAAAGACTATGGGCTTTTCTGTTTGAAGACAGTGGACAAAAATTAACTGTGAGAAGAGTCTGAAACTGATTTTACCTTAGGCCCTCACCAAAGAGCTGCATTAACAGAAAACTACTGTATTTGGGGTTTTAGAAGATTTTAACTTCTTATATGTGAAATACATTTGACCAGTTTTCTAAGTTATCCACTTTTGGATAACATGCTTTTACTGCCATGTAACTCCAGCTGCAACACAAATGACAATATATCCAACAAAGCTTTTCAGGTTGCCTCTTCCAGCTATCAACCTTTCTGAAACATCTTTAGGTGTTAGAATAAACAGTCAAGTAATGTTTATAGTTGATCTCACCACAGTAATGACTCAAATGTGAGGCACAAGGAGTGGATATACACCCTTTGGCTGATGTGCTTGGTTTAAACAAACAAAAGCCACACATACTTCAGCTGTATGGAGAAACCTGTCAGCAGCAGCACACCTCTGCTTCCTCTCATCTCAACCCCTGCTCTTAAGTTCTGTCTCTTTTCAAGCAAACACAAAACATGATGCCCACACAAACTGTAACTGGCCAACAAAATATCCTGTATGCTGGTCTGTATCCTAAGCACATGCATGAGGTTCACATTACTGCAGTTGCTAGGAAAAAAATATGACTTGGACTTTTTTATCTTCACATGCAACTCCAGTGAAGTCAGAGTGATCAAAATAATTACAGAATGCTGCTGTAAATCAAATGGGGAATTATTTTGCAGAATAATGGACTTCTTCACTACATGATAGCACCAGAGTTTAAAGTAATGCCTAACACTTCCTTACTGTTGAAGAAATCACACAACAGAAAGTGGCTGCTCTATTATTTCATCTTAATTTAAAGCTCAAAAAGCACAAACTGCCCCACAAATGGTATATGCAACATTTTTGTCAAGTATTTTACCTTATTATTGTGTTTAAAACAAAATTAAACAGAAAAGCATTAGGAACAGGATACAGTTTAGCTGACCACAAGCACTGTCAAATTTGGACTAATGTCAGTTTTCCTTCTGATCTCTCACTTTACTAGGTACAGAGTATTTGGAGCTGTGCTTTGTAAGCTGTTCTTCCCTCTCAGTAGTTTGTCACGTAAACTACGTTTAAAAATACAGCAGCAGGTCACACACAGCTCTAGTAACTCATGGAGAACTGCTAGCAGACTTCAAAAATTAACAAATCCACTCTCCATTTAAAATCAAGTTGCCTTATCCTCCCCAGAAGGTAAACTGAAAGATCTTGGTATTTGAAACAAAGGTGAGATGCTGACAAATGATTCTTCAGGGGTGCATGCTACCCACCACAGATGTGAACAGAAGCAGACAGGAGGATAACCACAATGTGGTCACATAACTTCTACTTAGGAAATTATTCACAGCCCACAGCATAAAGTAGTCACCTTCTGAAAACTGCACTAACAGACTGCAGTTGCCTTCTTTGCAACACTCAGGATAATTGTACTTCCACCCGAATGCCTGTCTGAACCTGAAGGGGAGCAGACCAGGTTTTCAAAATCCTCATTCTATCCATAGGGTATCCATGGGGAATACGTGGGTTACTTGTGGATAGGATGAAAACACCAAGACTTTTTAGTTTTTCCAAAATTTCAATTCTTATTCAGAAAAAAGTTTAACACAACCAACCTGTGAATTCTTATGAATCAGAGGCTACCTGCTACTTCTCCCCCCACATTCTTCCGTGTGACTAAAACCTGAAGAATTTGAGATTTAGCTATTTAAAAAATCCCAGCTTAGTTTTCAAAGAAAGGAGGGAAGGGGGGCCAAAACACATAAACAGGCTGACAGAAGAAAAGCATGCCTCTTTCCTCCTAAAAATATCTTTCAGATTCATTTTTGAGTCCATATCAACAGAAACATCTTTCTCACATCAGTGTCTACCTACAGCACCAGTACATTTTTCATGAGGTGGTTTATGCCCAGTGCTGATGAAGCTGGAATGATGCCTTTAGTTAAGCATATAAGTCTGTACACAAATCAGATTAGACCTATAGCAGTGCAAGTGCCCAAGTTGCAGCACAACTTTGTTATGCACTAACATCAAAGAGAGAAGTCAGGCCCAGAATAGTCTGCATGCACAATGTGCAATAAAGCAATATATTCTGCAAAGTTTAACTTAGCCCTCTTGTATTTCTTTAGTCATCTTGCTAAACAGGAGTCTACATCTTATGATCCTTATTCTCCAGATGATTTTATTACCCTTCCCCTTCTTAGCACAACTCTGCAATCTTGTTAGACAACTGCAGTCTCATAGTAGGAGACAGACCCAGCTCTGTACTCTGGAAGCTTCAACTTCCAGGGTGCTCGAATGATGCACATAAGGTACTAAAGATCTTAACCATAAAGTTGAGTGGCAAATATACATCACTCACTGTTCTGGTTTGGTTTTGCTTTTTTCTTCTTAGAGAACAATTCTCAACTGTACTATAGTAGCAGTGCCCTGCAGAAAGATCAGAGGTGTAACACTTTCTCCCAAAATTGTCTCTTTAGAACACCACCTGGCACTGCAACTGCCACAATTAGTCAAGCAAACATCAGTTTTGATGATTCTTCCTTCATTACTTCCATTATTTTCTTCTACAAGAAAAGAGTTTTCTGCAAAGTTCCTGGATTTTTGGCTCTGGAGATGAGAGAGTCTTCTCAAAAGAAGTGAAAATTGATACCTACGCATAAAAAAAAAATATTAAAGAAACACATCTTTCTGTCTACAAATGCACCTAAAACCATGAGTTCCAAAATGCTGATTTTGCAGAGGTCAAACTGAAGGACAGACTCTATAGCAAGTGCACGAAAAATGAAGTTTCAGTTTGCAGACAGAAAAGGAAGAATAAATACTTGGACATAAAAAAAAAAAAGCAAAAAAAAAAAAGCAAGTAACAAGATCTTGGATAAAGCACAAGAGTGCCAAAATTCAATGGACTGCAGCATTAGAAACAAAACTGAAATAATGAATGGAGCATGCCAAAGAGTCAGTAGCTAAACTCCTTGAAAATAGACACAACTGGAGAACAGAGTGGCAAAGAAAAGGAGGGTAATTAGTATACTGCACCACAGACAGCCACGGACAACCACAGATACATCACTGGAATGCATGAAATCTCTTTGCCCCTTCATTTGTCCCTCAAATTGTGCTTTTAAGACAGCACAACCCTATCTCCTAATCCACATTAAAGCAAATTTTCCTGTTTTGCTACTCACTTATTCATTTTCTTAAATTTCAAATGAAGGAAAGTCTTAAATTGGTCATAAAGGACAGTTACCATAACTCCATGCAGCCCTGTGAAAAGACAGGGATTTTTTTTTTCCAAGGAATTCAGACAAGGATTTGACAGTTCTATCAAAGAAAACCAACCACCCCCATCTGAAACTTGTACTTTAACAACATGTAAGTTAGTAATCCTTTCTAAACAATGTTCATGTTGTATTCCCTCCACTAGGATAAGCTGCTTACATGAACCAGACTGAAGTCATAGGTTTGTTCTAACTAAGCAGAAAAATGTCCCTGTACTCCAATTCCCTGGAACAATTCTCCCAGTGACATTACACCCTGTGTTTCGTAATGAGCACCATGAAGAAAGATTACAACCTTTACTTGAACAACAGGACACAGAAGTCACCAAATTATACAGACTGCTCTTGAATAGAGCATCTGATCACTTCAATGTGGTCTGTGCAATTTTTCCCCCTGCCTTAAGCAGGCAAGAGGTCAGTGTGTAACTGTGCACATCCAAATGTTTTCAGAAGTTGGTGCCTGAATGAAAAACTGACAGTATGTACTAGATGCCCCAAATCAATGAATGTGAACAAAAAAACATGTCAGAGAACACCCCAGGGATGGGAAGAATGACTAAAATAAAACAGAACACGCAGATGAGGAGACATAATTACACCACAGTCATGGGCTGAATGAAGTCATGAAAAAGCTTCTTGCCAATGAAACTATTTAAAAGCTATTAGAGGCTATATGATGGAGTTCTGGCACTCACAGCTCAACATCATCAAGTACTGAAAATCACAGTCAATATTTCTGAATGTATACTTTCAGACACAGGAATATTTAGCCAACCAGGAGGTGCAAACTATATGAAAAAGCAAAAAAAATTGAAATACAGAAATGGGGCTATTTTAATAAACATGGACTAACACACAATTTCCCCACCAGAACACTTGCTTCTTGGTGAAGAAGGCTTCTTGGTGAACTGTAGCCTGAATTATATTTCAGTAAGAGACCTGCAAATAGAAGAATGTTAAGAAGAAACTACCCACAGGGGTTAGAAGGCTTGCAATAACATTAATGATTTTTAGATGTTAAGACAGATGTGGCATGTGGCAAACAAAGGGAACAGGAAAAGCCAGACAGCTGAAAGCATGAATTTAAAGAAGAGATACGTCAAAGCTCTCAGAGACACAAGAACATCTACACATGGATGCAAGTGAGAGAGCAAAAAACCCCCAAAGGTAAGCAAGTTAATGACTGCCTGTACTTCTCTCCCTGTAATTAATAACTGACAATTACAACTTCATACCACGGCAGGAAACACCAAATCACTAAACTTCTGATAGAGACACCTGTAAGCTCAACCTCTTAGATAGGTGGTCCACAAGCACTGCCATCTCACTGAGCTGCACTGTTCTTGGGGGGGGGGGAAGGGAGTATAGTTTTTTAACCATAGCTGCTTCTCTGTTTAAATTCCTCCCCCTCCTAGGAGATGACAACCTTTCTGACTGCCTCCCCACACTAAGCAGCAAAATACTTTATCCCACTTGTTCTCCTATTTCAATTTTGTGTGTGTGTGAGTATAGCAGAGCAGGCAGGGCTTAGAAGAGGACTGCTAATGGCTCAAAAAGTCTTACAGAAGGCAACTATTTCTAAACTGACACCCTCCCTCCAAAAACATGTTTCAGTTCTTTCTTAAAAGATCTTTTTTCTGCTCCTACCTACCTTTTCTGCAGATAACTAAACCTGCTCCAAGATTAAATTAGGAGCTGCTATTCTCACTATGGAATTATGCTGGCTGATGTTCAAACTCCCTCCAACAGAGACAAATGTAAACTGAGTTTTTAAAAAGCAGGCCCTGGACATTGAAAAAAGTAATTAATCTTTCTAACAAATTGTTCTGCAGAAATCTGAAAACAAGGTGATGCAGTTTCAAGATCTCTTTATGGAGTTGTTTTCATTTTGTTCTGATCTATGATGGCTGGGAACCTCAGAACACAAATAAGATAGTACTTCTTGGCTCAGACAGAATACTTGGTACTTTCTAAACATTTGTACTACAAACTAGAGGTGGGAAAATACAAGAAAAAAAAAAAAGCACTAGGTAGAAGTATCAAAGTGAGAGAAGCTCAGCCACAAAAAAAACCACCCGTGTAGACAATCAAAATGGTATTAACAAGTACTATGGAAATCCATGAGGTAACTGCATACATTCATATGCTGCTCTCTGAACAGTAGGAGAATGAAAAGCCAAGGTTCTTGCTTGAAAACATTAATAAGCAGAAAACATGTCTATGCTGGTGTTTAGCTCAGCACCTTTCTGGCTATACTTCAATTTCCAAAGATTTCTTGCTTAAAAATGTTGGAAGATAAAAGACACTCATTTTAGACACCCAGATTAGACAACTGCTTTGTTAATAGCACACAAACTCCTGCAGACTCCAGCCAAAATTCAAAGCCCCATCGAAGCAAGCACTGTAAAAAGGAACTGGAAGATCCAAGGAAGCTTCAGTCTATGTAGACACAAGTCAGGAGAAAGAAAGGCCCTTCTTCATTTTGTGTATCAATGAGATTCAGTAAGATTCAAATTTCTTGAAAGAGCAAGGCAAACAAGTCAAAATGAGAATTCCAACCAAACTACTTATGTTAGAAAAACTACACAGCAGCTATTCCAACAGAACTATGCACAGCAGTATGGTTTTGCCAGAAAGAAAGTCTGGGCAGAAAGGAAACAGAAAAGGACAATAAAAAAGAATTATTTTATAGTAAATCATGAAAACTGAATTACAGTTTTTTCCTAGTGTTTGTAATACCAAGAGTTCTGTCACTATCACCTATGTCATAAGATAATATTACCCCACTCCTGGACACCATGGGCCTACTCATGGGTACAAGTCACTAAAAGTCCCAAAACTGAACAGATCTAAACATATCAGATGCTCCAAGTAATAGCTAAAACCTCCACTCTTTAAATTTTTTTTTAAATCTCTTATTTACAACTTGAATCCCTAGCATCTTCTTTCACTGGTACTATTATCAACTGAACAGTACCTGCCATTAAAAAACAGTCGATTCATAGAGGAATGTTTTATTAGAGGCAGAAACACACTACTCCACTGCTCTGGCAGAAAGAAAACAAAGAACTGGACAAAAAGCATCTGCTTTTTTACCAAGTTCAGCTAAACTTAGTTAGAAAAATCAGGCAGAAGTGGATTCCTAGCCCATCCAGCCATTACCCAAATGAGGAAAGTGAAGTTCTTATGTAAAAAGCTTCTAGACCAGGATGACTTATTAGAATGACCAGGACTGTTCAGGTAGTTCAAAAGCCACTGGAATGAAGTCAAACCCTCCCAATTTGTCTTTGTCAGTGCTTTATCTGAAGTGTTAAACTAGGAAAAAGATACTGTGTGGAGAAAGGTTCCAATGGGATTATTCACTAAGACACCAACAAAGGGAGGCTTGAATAATAATTTAAAACTCAACAGAACAGCAAATGCATCAATTGAACCATTCCTGAAATACAAAAAACAATCACACTCAAACTCTCTCTCCCATCTCTGGTGATGAGTTCAGGAAACTGCCACTTTTTTTACAGTTAACATAATCTGTATCATCACCTGTGGTAAGGTGTAGGAAATCATAAAATCACACCACCCTTCTGTTAAACTAACAGATATCCTCACTAGCAGATATTAAAACAGTTATTTTGAAATTTAAGTGAATATAGTCCAATATACTTTTAGCCAAACTGAACACATGGCATCCTCACACCATCTCCTCTTTAATTTTTAGTCTGTGTCTGCAGTTGCTCACAAAGGTCACTGCTCTTTCTAAAAAAAAAAAAAATATATATATATATAAAAAAAAAAATTTAAGGCTTTTAAACTCCAGATTTCCCAACCTCAATAATAAACATCAGCCATCGACTCCTGATTTTTCGTATGATTAATTTATAAATGCAGAAACATAAAATCTAGGTGAAAATAGTTTAGACAGGTACTACTTGGGAGTAAAAGAAAAATAAACCATTTAGAGGAAATAGAACCAGTATGCATGCACTCATAATCATGTCTGCTTGAGGGTTCCAAAACTTCCTGTTTACCCAAGTACTCAATATTATGAATTAATTCAAAGTAAGACACATAAGCAATTTCCCAGGCCCTTCTTTTTACATGAAAATATTTGTGGGGTTCTAATTTCAGCAACATTACCACTATTCTGGGGAGGACATAGGAAAAGTGGCATACAGGAGATGTAAAACCTGATGACTACACATGGGAATAAAGTAGGAAATGTTCTGAAGTGTTCAGCTGTAACCTGGCTTTGCTTGCAAGGAAATGACATCAAAACTATGTCAGAATCCCATTAAGACCTGGAAGTCAAATCCTCAAAGCTTAGGAAAAGACAGAATCTGTTAATTTGTACACACACATTTTCACCATGCTATTTTGCCCTCACATCCTCAGCATTCGTATCTCATTAAAAGGATAGAGAATGACAGCTGGAATAAATCAGATTTTTCTCCCAAGACTACATATAAAATAGAAAAAAGAAAAGAAAAAAAACCCCAGACAACTGTTGTTTTAGCTTTTTATGCAGACAGTGACTCTGAGGATAGAAGGCCTTTCTCTGATTGCCATGTTTGATTCTATCACTATTTGCTCAGAGTTAACAGACTTGCCTATGCTGAAAAAGGCAGTGAGGTGCTTTCCTTAGCCCAAATCAGGGTTCACTGCAGTTCTAAATATTCTGGTCACTGAATGAGGATATCATCAAATTCACCTGTTCTTCAAAATATAAGCAGTGCTAATGTCAGCATTTCCTAAGCTTACAGGGTCTCATTCTGCAGCCTCAGAATGGTATTTCACAGAGAGAAGTACTAGATTTTTAAGAAGGGTTTGCCCAGTTGGTTACTGTAATTGATTGGGGAAATAAATTACTGAATGATAGAAACAGATTCTTTCCCTATGAAGAATTCCTACAGTTCAATACTAACCACTTGCTTGCCTATATTTTTCTGTACTCTGCATCCCTTTCCAAAGAATGGGTTTTACTTAACTTAGCAGACAGACAGAATTCCTTAAATTCATCTCCAACACAAAGAGCTTAAGCATAGTTTACACAGTTCTCATGGCTACTGCATTTCAACTTATTATAAGTAAAAAATACAATGGAATTTTATGCACGAATAGGTATGATATATGGTCAAGAAGAATAGAGACTACCATTCAAATCCCAGATCAGAAGTGCAGTTGGCAGTTAAAACAAATTGTACACAAGATACAGAAAGGCCTCCAAGTTACAGCTGAGACCCAAACATGAAAGCCCATTTCATCCTCCAGGTCACAATCCAGCAAGGCATGTAAGCATGAGAACACCACCATTCCAGTAGTCCCAAAGAATTCAGTTGCACGTGGTGAAACAATGTAAGCACAGTTAAGAGCTTTGCTTTATTTAAACTGCAGCTATCAGAATACAAGTCATGTTACATTTGAGTTTCTTAGGTTTGTAAACTATTCTCTTAGACTTTTGAGATCTTTTTATCTATTAAAATATACTTACCTGAGGTGAGAACTAAGATGTTAGTAAGAGAGGCTAATGTATTTCTTCCTCTATGTGTAAACTGTCAGCATTTCACTGCATTCCAATACTGAAACCTGATTAGCCAGTTTTGGTTTTCCTTTGTATCACTTCTGGATGCTCTTTTGCTAGTGTACTGCTATAAGGGCCACACTCTTGACAGTAAAAGTGTACTTTATGGGAACTGCTGCTATATGAAGCTTTTATTCTGTTGTTTTAGTCACATATAAACACCTTTTTTCTGTTGTCTGAGCAACTGTTTCATATATTTATAAACACTCAGTTTTGCAGACACTTCAGCAGCAAACTGAAATGTCCATTAGTTAATTTACTGGTAGGTGAAACAAACAAAACAAAAAAAAATGAACACCCAGGAAGACACAGGCTTGTCCAGTTTAAACACACAAAAAAGTTTTTAAAATTACAGTGAGACTTGGCAGATATGTCTAACTTAGTATGTGGTTTAACACAGAGCAGAGTTTAGCAGATAGAAATATGGAGAAGCAGACCTTACAGTACCAGTAACTACCCCTTATCCAGGAACAAAATTCCCTCTGCTCACTCCCAGGGCACCACACTTGATTCCTGCTCCTGCTCTGATTACAGTTTTCTTGGTCTATAAACATTACTCCTCGTCTTAAGATTTAAATTATTTACTCTAGCAATATTAAATCGTAATAAATCCTAAACTGCTCCTTCACAGAGAGCAGTAAGAGCAACATAAGAAAGCTACAAGGAGATGATTCCATCTCCACTGTGATGCACATCATGGCTCAAACACATTAATATTTCTTAAAGAATATTTTAATGCACTGGCTAATGGAATGTGTGTAAAATGCCATAAACCCCACATTTTATGTACATTCCTTGGATCTTCTCTATATTCTACCACCAGCAGCATTTTTTTCAGGGATTATGTAGTTTACACGGACTTTAAACTTTGGAATTATTTCAGTGAAGAGCACTGTAGTTAAGCATGTTTATATTTTAGAAAAGTTTATTTCTTACCCTAGTATTTTAACTGAAATTGGCATCACATGACTAAAGCGACAGTGATCAATGTAAGAATTCAAAACCAAAGAACTATTCAAAAAGCTTAATTTTCAAGCAAACAAATGAGACTACAGGTTGCATCAGTTAAAAACAGAGGACAGATCAACGTTTGAAAAAATGTAAAAGCAAAGTAAAATTTATGTGAAAAGTAAAAATTACCAAGGGCCACAAGCAATGGTAAGAATAAATGTTGCTTGGCTCAGGTGTAGCTATGCTAAGCTGCTATTATCTGGACTTCAAACACTGTTACTGTTAAAGTCTTTGAAATTAGTTGCATGTCTGCAGAGACAAAATGAATACAATTATTTTACAGTACTTTCCATTCTGAAGCTTGCTTATTCTGCATTATTCAATCACTTAATTCCAATGCAGTTCTGCTTAGCCAATTACGTAAAAACAACAAAAAAACAAAAAAACCCCACTTTAACATCAGACCAGACTTGAGCACGTAAAAACTAAGTCAATAATAATATCAATATTTAGTAATAAATACGTTACTGTTAAATGACTTATATTCAGGTCATCTTGTGCAAGCAGCTGCTTTATATTCCCTAGTTCCACTAAAAAGGAAAAGTGCAATAAGATCTCTTATTGACAGCTGCATTCAAAAACACACCAGTTACATAAGTTTGCAAATTATACCGTGCCAGAGTTAAATATCTAAGCATTTTAACAACAGTTCTTAAAATGCTATCTCAGCAAGAGTGACTCAACTTCACGGCATAAGCTGCACTCCAGATAAGAAGCAACTAGCTGGATTTTATAGAGAAAACTTTTTTGTATTCTGCTTTAATTTAATTTGCACTAAGTGAGTTCTGCCTGTTTAGACCTGCAAGCTTCCCCAGTCATTTGGCATTTCCATCTCTCCTCCTCAGTTTCAACAAATGCACCTCATGCTTGCCTATAGACAGTAAAGTAAATACTTGGAAAACAGGTATAGTTTTCTACTGTACCTCAAGGGGAGAGATTTACCAGACAACCACCAACCAAAGGACTAAACCCATAAACCAGAGCTAGGTTGTATCCATATACAAGAAAAACATGGCTATTCCAGAGGAACCTTTCAGTACAGATCTGCTCTCTCCAGTACAAGCTGCATTTATCAGAGGGTTTGATCAGATAGTTATGTCTGTGAAGAAAACATTAATAACTGGCACCATGCATCAGCAAATCTTTTACTCTTAGCTCAGTATGATATACAAAAAGACCTAGAAAGGCCTGGAAGAGTCAACTTTAGTAGCATCTGTTCCTACCCAAGAAAAAAACAGTGATACACCTATCCAAACTGATTTCCCTTAACACCCTTCCTTTGATTACTACCTTGACTGGATACATAAAATGTGAAACTTCCCTAACCCGCGTTTTTGCTTTTCACTCCCCCCCGCCCCCTTCCCTGTCTGTTATTCATAGAAAAACTATGAATAGTAACAGAAGGGAAGCTATCAGAGAAGAAATGGGGGTGGAACTTGCACAAATCTTGGTCATTTAGGAATTCACACAAGGTCCAGAGTACAAGCAGCCGTCTTCTTTGATTTCACTATTGCTTCACAAATCGTGCTTCAGCCACCTAACCACTGAGAAAGGACATGTAAAAAGGCTCAGGAAAGTGCTAAAGGGGACCATAGCTGAAAAGTTATTTCCTAGAATCACAAGAGTCAGAAGTTCTACTTTATAAAATGAACTTCAGAACCTAAGGAAAAAATATTGCTTATCCTGAAACCTACTGCTCTCAGGATCTAAAACTGCCTTCGGTCTTAAAAACAAAACAAAACCAACCAACCAAAAAAAAAAAAACAACCCCAAAACCCCACCTCTTTATATGACATAGAGGACTTTAAGCCTTAAGGTTACCACACCACAGGCCATCTGAATGACTTGTACCTTCTCATTTGAAAAAAAGTACAACTTCCAGTTGAACAATTAGTTCCTCACAAAGATTACTGTAAACGCAAATGTTAGTTCTGCAACAACAAAATTTTGCCATACATATGGCAACACCTAAATATTTTAGTTGTACTAAATACCAACGAATACCTCCCCAACAGATACTCCTGAAACTATTAACCAGCAGCCAGTCTTAAAGCTGTATCATACCTACTATAACACAAGTTAACGTAATGAAATGAACCTATGGCATTTAACGTACAAGCCAAACCATCGAGTACATCACTTAGCAAACTTTAAGGAGAGCGTTTTCTTCCATCCACTTTTAACATGCACTCTATGACAGATCACAGATCATCAGCATAACCTTTGCTCATGACATCGTTTTCAAAGGCAGCGAAATCTCTCTCAAAACTTTAAACGTTTGAAAGGCGTTGGCGAGGGAAAACCGCCCGCTGCGTAATAATGTCACTATGTGGGGAGTGCTTGATGCTCCGACCCTCGCTAGGGTGGGGTGGCTTTATAAATAGATGCGGTTTTTGCCTTTTTCTTTTCTTTTTTTTTTTCCCCCAGTGTCGTGCCCCCAAGCGCTTGGGTGTCGATGGGAGAGGAGGTTGTTTATAGCCATTATTAAATGAACTCCGAATCGGCCAAGAAAAGGACGGGAGGTATGGGAAAAGGGGAGGAGGGGGAAAGCTGCTGCTACCTGAGACAGGCCCAGCACCCTCTGTTCACCCTCCTCCTCCCTTTCTCAGACCATGCCCAGCCCCAAGGGGGTGCCCTGCCACCCCCCCCCACCCTCTTGTGAATGCCCCTGCAATGCAGGGACTGAGCGGCGGAGCCCCGCGCCCGGGCCCGCTTCAGCCCCCGGGGTGGTGGCGGGTGGGAGGGGGGGTGGCTCCAAGCAGCAGCATCCCCAGCAGGCTCGCACCCGCGCCGCCCCCCTTCCCCCTTCTCATCTCCCTCCCTCTCGCCGCCCAGCCCCGGTACCAGCTGCTGCTGCCGGGGATGGCGCCTGGATCCTCACCCGGGCCACAGAAGAGACGACCCCCCCCTCTTCGCTCCCCCCCCCCCACCCCCTACCCCAAGGGCCCTCCCCCTTTCCCGCAGAGCCGAGAGGGAGAGCAGCCCACACGCAGGGCCACCCCCGCTTGTTTACAGGCCCCGGGGCCCAGGCGGCGCCGAACGCGGCCCTCCAGCGCCCCGGCATAGCCCGGCCCCGCCGCCACCCCCTCACCCC